>NC_062567.1:65248250-65485750 GCF_022837055.1 Prionailurus viverrinus
GAGAGTCCAGGGCCCTTTAATCAGGAAGATACGTCTATAAATTTAGTCAAGCTGAGGGGAATGTTTAGGCCATCTTGATCAACACAGATGTTTTCTCATTTTTTTTTTTTTACTCTCATAACTTCACTGTCCCAAAAACTAATAGAAGAGAACCAGGAAACAAAGAATTAGATGTGAAAAAAATTTGTATCATTTAGAGAAGGAGACCTGTAAGTGTGAAATTTACCTGGGTCGTGGGAAAATATTCAATTCATTTCTGTGATCAAGGAGTTTCTAAGATAGGGGCCTCTTATGTTTCAATTGCAGGAGGATGTCCTAGCATTAGTAGATGCATTGGTACATGCTAGGTGCTCAAAACTCTTGTCTCATGTAGACATGTCTTAGGACATTTTCTTCTGAGACAAGAAAAAGCGCATTGCTCTTCCTGTCTTTATTTTAGGTACCTCCAGGGAAGCATTTGAAACAACCACTGCTCCTGGAAATTCTACCACAGGTAAGTAAAATAATAATAAATGAACTTTTCTTGGTGACATCTCAGAAGACAGACCAGCTTATCTGAAGACAAAGTCTAGCTTCTCCAGTCCCCTATACTTACTGCTTTTGTAACTCCCTTAGCAGCCACTGCTTCCATTGGAGTCAAGGAAACCTCTGGAACTAGAATGCAAACAGGTGACTGCTGGCAGTACAAATTCCTCAATGATCTGTGCACCTATGATTATATATGAGAAGTTGGGTTTGGGGAGAGGAAAGCTAGAAGAAACAGGAGAGAAAGGCCAGGAAGATTTTCCCAAAGTTTTGGAACATGACTTTGAAGTTCATTTATATATATATATATACATATATATATATATATATATATATATATATATATGTATATATATATATATACACACACACACATATATATAAATATATACACACATATATAAATATATATATAAATATATAAAAATAAATATATATAAATATAATATATATAAATATATATATATTTATAAATAAATAATAAATAAATAAATAAATATATATATATAAAATCTAAGATTGTTTTTGTTTTTGTTTTTTTTTTTTCAACGTTTATTTATTTTTGGGACAGAGAGAGACAGAGCATGAACGGGGGAGGGGCAGAGAGAGAGGGAGACACAGAATCGGAAACAGGCTCCAGGCTCTGAGCCATCAGCCCAGAGCCTGACGCTGGGCTCGAACTCACAGACCGCGAGATCGTGACCTGGCTGAAGTCAGACGCTTAACCGACTGCGCCACCCAGGCGCCCTGTTTTTGTTTTTATTGTTTAGGCTTTCACCAAAATTCCTCATCTGAAGACTTAATTATGGAGCTTGAAATCTCTGGGAATGGGATTATGAAATGTGCTATTCTTGAAATTTTTTTGTATTTCCTTTTGTAGGCTCCACCTCCTTGTCAACTAAAATCACAACAAGACCCAAAGTATCCTACCCAGGTAAAATGAAATGACCCAACTGTGCTGGAATGACTTCTTTATTTCACACAAAGCTTCCTTTGAGCATGACTTTGCACTGTCATTTGTGCATATACACAGAGAGACTTGATATGCATATGTGTTATCCTAATAAATAAAATGACAATACCATTAGTTTATTTCTCTTTAGAAACCACTCTAGTCACAACAAGAGACCAAGAAACTGAAAATAAAACAGGTCAGTATGGGGCAAATCCCAATTTCTTTACTTATCTAACTAATATTTCTTTACATATGCTAGACTTGTAGCAGAAGCTAATAGCAAAAATATCAATAAAATAAAGTCCTTGCTGTTTTATTACTTCTGTGTATTTGTAGGTAGATTATTATGGGCACAGATACTATCATTACAGTATATTTAAAGCTAACCCCCAAACATGTATAATCATTATGGTCCCAGTTGTATAGTGAGAATAGAATATTAATTTCTGCTTATTAGTTGGTAATGTTGAGTGAAGGCATCAGAAAGGAGATGACTGAGTTTAATATTGGCTGGGGTGAAGAGGGAATTCCTGCCAACCAGCCATGAGAAGACAGAGACATGTGATATCATGAATGAGTTCAGGAATCAGCCAGGTATCAGTCATGAATGTATGAGGTTCAGGGGATAAATGAGATTGGAAAGTAGAAGCAAGTTCAAGAAAAACCTTATTTCTAAATTTAAATGAGACATATCCATATACTAAATGGGATCCCCTTAAGGATTTTGTCAAGAGAATGAGATGATCAGAAAGATGTTTTAGAGAATTGACTCTGACAGCAATGTGGAGATTAGGAGATTGTTCTTTTTGGCTCCTCTTACAAATGTCTTCAATGAACCCTTGGAATTCTGATCAGGGAAGATTTTCTGCTGTATTTATCCCTAATAGGACATTTGTCTCTCTGGTTGCTGTTTTCTGCTAATCTGTTAAGCATTTATAATTGGGGATTAGTTTAGCCTCCCTCAGTTAAAAGAGACATTTGACCCCCAAGCTCCTACATCTTTAACTAATTTTCTTTCTGTTTCTTCTGCCCCTATTGGTTGTTGTGGCCCCTTTACCTCAACATGTAACAATTTTAAGTTCTTTCAAATATTCTAGGCTGGACTTTTGCTTGGTGGGTAGAATTAAAATATTAACTTGATTTTTTAGAAGTTTGGAAATACAATTTGAACTTTTTGAGTGAATTGTTGGGTTGACCAAAATATGTGATATGTGAAGACTTAAAAAGAAACATATGGCCAGCTTACGCCATCTGGTGCAGGTGGAGATGGAATAAGATTGAAATATTTCAGGAAGTTAAAAAAAGGATAAAAGTTCTTAAAGGATTAAAACTAGATTACTAATAACACATTTTCCTATACCTGAATTATCCTTTTCCTTTTTGAATGCATATTTTACTGTCCTTTTAATAGGAGGTGTCTGCCAAAAAAAATCAAGGAGTAGTTTACCTTGATATTTTCTCATTTCTCCTTTAGGCTCCCATTTTCCCCTCCCATTCAAATTTGAGGTCCAAAGGGATTTTTCTCTAAGGTGCAATTTGAAATGCCATGAGAAGCAGAAAAGGAAAGTGTCATAGACTCTGGGTCTTGAGTTCTTTCTTGTCTAGCAAGAAAATGGGACACAGGATTAAAATGTGGGAGATGACTAATGTCCGGGAGAAGACGAGAGCCACAATTAAGGGTCCTTGATCTATTTTCATTAGGATCGGAAGGCTTACAAACATGGTGATGGACATGCACAAAGGGATAATGAAACTGTCAACATTAACTCATGGACATGAGGGAAAGGGGGTTTTGAAAATATGCGGGGTTAGGGATTTGGGTTAATACAAAACAAAATCCTTGTGCCACGAGGTCAGGCAGAAGGTTGTTTACAGCAGAGGTGAGGCACCACCTCTGTTTAACTAAACTGGTCTAGGGGACTAGAAAGACAGAGCACTCAACCTCAGGGTCAGCCTTTCTTTTGTTAATTAGCTCCGCTCTGGGCAACTTCCCCTTTGCCCTATTTACCTATTTACCTAATTTGTTCCTTCCTTCCTGTGAAAGCAGCTTTCTGCTATAGTACTAAATTGGGGGGGGGGGGTGGTGGTGGTTCTGCCCTGATCTTGTTTACCTCATATACCTTTGTTCCATATTGGGGCCTCTGCCCTGCCCTCTCTATACCTATTTACCTAATCTTGTTTACCCAAACTTGGGTGTGAGCGAGCATCCTATGGCTTTGTAATTCTTTATGCCTTGTTAACCCATCAGTGCTGCAGGCTCAGGGAATGCCTAAGCTTATTCCCCACAGGAAGGTAGACAGAAATAAGTCTGTAAGACTAGCAATGTAGCCAATTATTTTCAGTTATTAGATAACTATTTTACCCCGAAACAATTTCAATAACTTTAGAGGCTAATATGAGGTGCCTGTTTTCACACAGGATGTCCAGCATCACTTCCACCACCTCCAGGTAAGAATACTTCCACTCAAGGGGCACCTGAATGGCTTAGTCAGTAAAGCCTCTGACTTCAGCTTGGGCTATGATCTCATGGTTCGTGAGTTCAAGCCCTGCATTGGGCTCTGCACTGACAGTGTGGAACCTGTTTGGGATTCTCTCTCCCTCTTTCTGCCCCTCTGCTGCATGCATTCACTCTCTCTCAAAATAAATAAACAAACTTAAAAAAACAAGAATACTTCTACTTGAAAATCAACCATTCTACATTAATGATTCTTCTTGTAAATCAAATATCAGAGGTCATGCCTATGAAAGTTGCTAGCTGTGGAAATGTTTCAGAATAGGAAAACTGGAAAGGGAGGAATTTAGCTTTTATCCACCAAATACATAGCAAATGGTAGTCTGTTTTCTCATCCACAGACTAATGCAGCCAAACCAAACAAATACCTCTTGTTACTTACTCAAAATAGAGTTTACTTACTAAATAAAGTGTTTTATTTAATTATATGATAGCTTCATCAAAAAATTGTCATCAAAAAATTGTTTAAAAAATAGTATTTTTTTAAACCAGATAATTCCAGATTTTTTGAGGAGTAAGGGAAATTAAAGTTAACCAAAGTTCAATAATTTTAGAGGATTTTGAGTCCCCACTGTTCTCCAGCCAATGTGATGTGCTTTTTAGAAAGTGACAGAAGTTACCTGCCCCCTCCCCAAAAAGAAAATCATTCTCTAATCTTAGGATATAGTGGAAGAAGGGATATTTTTTAAAGAAAAACAGTTTTCATATAAGGCTGAAAATAAATTTCACAATAAAAAAGACTTGAAATATGTATTATATAGAGAGCACATATTATCTGTCATGTATATATTACATATATTGTATATTTTGGAGGAATCTTTAGGTATTTCACTACAGAATTGGAATTTGAGAGAAACATGTAGGCTAGTCCAGGGCATGTAAATGAGAGAATGAGACTAAGTTGGGAAGATAGATTGGAGCCACATTGTGGCAGACCTCAGAAGCTAGAATGCTGAAATTAGGTATTTATTTTATAAGTCTATTAGAGGCCATCCAAAGTTTTTAACCAAGGCAAAGATGAGGTGAAAACTAGGCATTAGAAAAACTGTTCTACCTGTGGTATAGAGAATTGATTGGATCAGGAAGAAATCTGAGTCAGAGTTACTCCTGGAAAAGCCCACATATGCTAGATTAAAGATAACAACATCCTGGAGTAGTACTGTAGCAAGTACAACCAGGAAAGGAAGGGAATGAAGTAAAGATGAAGATACAGAATTTTGCAGTCGATTGGGTGCCAAGTGATGAAATGGAAGGAATCAAAATGACTCCTAAGTTTTAAGCTCAAATAATTGAAAGAATACTTTGGTTCTCAATAGGAAGAAGTCAGTTTAGATGAGAAACTGGTTTTAGGGGCAAGATGATATAATCTGTTTTGTGCTTATTGAGTTTGAGGGTCTCAATAATGCCATTTATTAGGTCTGCAATGCTATTTATTAGGCCAAGGGAAACCTGGGCCCATAGTTTACAAGAGATGTCTGTACTGGAGCTACAAGTTTGAGAGTCATCCACTTGACATTACAGTGGATACTGGAGATAGAAAAGTACCAGGAAAGGTCAGAGACAATGAGAAGGAAGAGAAAAAGTTGCTAATAAAGAAAGGAATTTCAGAGTGTTGAATTTGAAGGGAGGAGAACATTTTCAAGAAGGTGAGAGTTAAAAATGTCAGCATTGTAGGGAACTTGAAAAGCTGATAAAGGGCCTTAGGGACTGGTAATTACAAAGTCTTGGTGACTTGCAGGGTATGGAAGCAGAAGTCAGACTGTAAAACAGTAAGTAAAACAACAGTCATAAGATTTATTGACCACTGCCAGCAGAAATTAATAATTAACCTGTGCTGGGATTGTAAAGTAGGAAATATCTATACTCATTAGAGACAGTTTGCTCAAAGTAGGTGGATGTGATTTACCCACCTGAAGGCACCATACAATTCTCCATAATTCTGTTTTTCTGTATTGGCCACCTGGTGGTTATCTATGTATAACAGATGGTTCTATTTTGCCAAATTTAATTACCTTTTATCATCTCATGTTAACAGTTTGTCATGGTCCGCTGGGAGAAGAGAAATCTGTAAGTACACACTTTGTCTCTACTTTAATCCAATTGCTGTCATTCCTGTATCTGAATAGAAGTCTGAACTTGGTTTGTGTCTGTAGCCTGGAGATATATGGACTGCCAATTGCCACAAATGCACCTGTACTGATGCAAAGGCTGTAGACTGTAAACCCAAGGAGTGCCCTTCTGCACCCACATGCAAAACTGGAGAGAGGCTTGTAAAGTTCAAAGCTGATGATTCCTGCTGTGAAATTGGATACTGTGGTGTGTATTCACAATACATTATTTGAATTGAATAGTTGTTTACTTATTCACATATTCAAGAGATATTCATTGAGCTTCTAATATGTGTTAAACTCCATGCTAGAGGAGTGTGATAAATAAAACAGAATCATACTTGATCTCTTAAAACTCACTATCTTTGGAGTGGGGGAAACCTAGAATTAATAATTATGAATATAATGAGTTTATTAAAGGGAGATGATGGTGTTGTGGGAAGAAACATTTTAATTGGTTGATAAATATGATTCCATATGCAATTTCTGGTTTATAAATAAAAACAGAATTATAATGTTTATTTTAGGGTAAAATAATGTATTTATTTTTCAGAACCAAGAACGTGCTTATTTAACAATACTGAGTATAAGGTAAGGCTGTTTTTACTTTAAAACATTTTTATTTATATAATTATGAATAAATGTAGGCTTTTTCAGTTTATAATTTGAAAAAATAATTGGTAATGGTGGAGCAGAATCTGTTCATTTTTCCCCCTTATATTCACTTCAAAAGGAGCATCAAATGTAACACTCAGCATGGCTCGCTTCAAAGGAGGAAAATGTACTTGATCATTAACTACCTAACTTCTGAATAAAATTTCCCAGGGGTCTGACCAGATGGAGAAGGCACACTCTGTGACATTCAAATCAATGAACAGAGTTAAACTGTAATTATAGCCAGAAATATCAGATGGCCAACCTGTCAGAGATCAAATGAAAAACCCCAAAAGACTGGAACCCCATTATGTGAATATAACAACACGTATATTCAGGGCTAGATTTTGACAAGTGATTTGGCATTTTGGAAAGTAATTTAACTTTTTAAAAAAGGTACCAGGAAGCCATAAAACCCACATGGTTCTCAAATTGATAATCCTTTTGAGCTGGTGATACTAAATATTAAGAGTCTAGCATAAAATCTATGTGGTATGTTAAGAAATATATAAAACAGAGCTGATGAGTGTTTTAACTTATTTATCATGTTCACATTTCTGTCTTGGTTTCTTAATTTTTGGTTTCCAAAGGTAATGTGATTTGAGAATCTATTCTAGTTTTTTTTTTCTTAGTTTATTTATTTATTTTAAATGTTTATTTATTTGGTTTGAAAGAGAGACAGTGTGAGGAGGGAGGGGCAGAGAGAAACAAGAGAGAGAGAATACCAAACAGGTTCTATGCAATCAGCATGGAGCCCGATATGAGGCTCGAGCTCATGAACCATGAGATCATGACCAGAGCCCAAATCAAGATTGGATGCTTAACAGACTGAGACACCCAGGCACCCCATTTTATTTTTATTTTGAGAGAGAGAGAGAGAGAGAGTAGAGTGGCGTGGAAGGGGGGCAGAAAGAGGGAGAGACAGAATCACAAACAGGCTCCGGACTGTCAGCTCAGAGCCCAATGCAGGGCTTGAACTCACAAACCATGAGATCGTGACCTGAGTTGAGATCAAGATTCAGATGCTTAACCAACTGAGCCATCTAGGTGCCCCATAGAATCTATGCAAGTTTTTAAACATAAAATATGATGATGTTTAAAGAACAAAGGAAAAGTTTTACCTCTAAGCATTTGTATGTAAAATAGTTGAAATAATAAAATTCCAGTTTATCAGAAAGTTCATTTTGCAGTTTGAAATAAATACAATTTCCCAAACTGGCATTTGAATTTCGAACATAAATTATTTTTAAAGCAATCCAGAGAACTTTACAAGTATACAAGCAGAAGTAGAGGTAGGATGTCTCGTGGGATATATCATTTGTTATCATTTATCATTTGTAGTAATCTGATAAAACTATTTTGTGCCAATTTTTCTACTTATATTACTTCTTTTCCCTAAAATTTAGAGCATAACAATTGGTTGATTTCCTGTTATCATAATACAACCTTTCTTGAAAATATTTTTAAAATATAATACAGTGACTGAGTAGGTGAATAGAATATGTGAATTTTCACTTGAGGATTCAGAATCTTGACTCACAATCTGTGCTCTCAAGGAGGCATATTGATTTATTCATCGAAGTAGACAGCTTTTAACTCACTTTTCTTAAATATTAATTAGTGACTGAAGGTACCTCTGGACATTCACTTAACAATCTGAATTTGAATTTTTTTTTTTTACAGATTTTTTATTTTCAACCTCAACAAGAAATCAAGATGAATAACTCCTTTCTTCTTTCTTCCTCTCTGCCTCCCAGATTGGTGCTTCATTTGATGACCCCAGCAATCCATGCATTTCCTACTCCTGCCATAGCACTGGTTTCATCGCAGTGGTCCAGGACTGCCCAAAGCAGACCTGGTGTGCAGAAGTAAGTTATCTTCTTAAGTAATGATCAACAACATCCACTTCTTATGTTAAATATAAACACAATCTGTCTTCTTTCTCATTTGGAAAAGTCTGTCTGGCCAACAGACATAAATTTCTTATGGGTTCCATTCCAGATCTGTTTCACACCTTTTATTGCCAAGTATATTTTTCATATCAAAGTTATATTTGCAGGCTTCGTGAAGCTTAATCTAGTGCTATTCTAGAAGAAGTATGTTACTTTAGAAAGCATTTTGCTACTTTTAAACAAACCAAAAAAAAAAAAAAAAGCCTAAAACACACCAACCTTGTTTTTTTTTTTAAGGCTCATGGATTCGGGTTAATCATTTCTTATAAAAATACAAAGTTTTCATAAAATCACATTTAAGTGTACTTTTCAGCTCTTTCTTTATGCCACAGTCTTCATTTTTACTGTCCCCCACCATATGGTGAGGATTTTGTATTAGTAAATGCTAAGTTTTAAGCTTAAGTCTTAATTAAATTAGTTAATAAATGCTCACCAGTTCAAACTTAAGTAATTTTTCTTTCTGAAGATATAAGTGATAATATAGTTTAAAGTTTGATTTCAGTACTCCAATGTTGGATTTAAACATTTATTGAGTTTTAACATGTAAGGTTAAAATCCTGTCTGTAAGAAACTTACAGTGTCTAGTAGTAATATCAGTATGAAAGTATTTTTCAATTAACCTAAGGGAGGATTATTTTTTTACTTTCTTGCATGTTATTTTAATTTTTTTTTCCACGTTTTTATTTATTTTTGGGACAGAGAGAGACAGAGCATGAACGGGGGAGGGGCAGAGAGAGAGGGAGACACAGAATCGAAACAGGCTCCAGGCTCTGAGCCATCAGCCCAGAGCCTGACGTGGGGCTCGAACTCACGGACCGCGAGATCGTGACCTGGCTGAAGTCCGACGCTTAACCGACTGCGCCACCCAGGCGCCCCTCTTGCATGTTATTTTAAAGAAGACTTCATTTTAGATATTTTTTTCCCTTTCTCCCTACGGTTGAAAATTTTTAGTGTAAATATTCAGACTCATTTTTATTATTATGCTCTCTCATCCATGCTTCCTGGATCTGAGATCAGCATATTTATCTGTTCCATTTTCCCCTTTGTAATTTCAGTAAGTTCAGTAATGTTATATTATTTATAAAATAATACTTATGTTTTTAAGTCTTTTTTCTATTTCTCTTACCCCTATAGGAAGACAGAGTCTATGATTCAAACAAATGTTGCTATACATGTAAGTAACATTAGGTTCCACATGTAGAGGAAATGTCAACAGTTGACAAAAATTTAGTGTTTCTTTAAAACAAAATGTCAGATCATGAATAGAAAGTCTCCTGTGTTTTTAACATAACAGGTCATCTAACCTTTATGCAGAAACTAACAATTGATATCTCTACGTTATGTATTATACTTTTTCGTGTTGGTTGAAACATTCTTCCCAGTAAAAAACAATGGTGTTTACAAGGAAGAAATTTGATTCTCATGAAAAAAAATATAGTTTGCTCTCTAATATAAGCAGGTTGTGTTGTAAACTGATACATTAGATAATAAGAATGGTCAACAATGAGAAATGGATGTCAGAAACAATCCATTCAGCTCCATCTTCCCTTCCCTCTTCTCTCCTCCCTTCCTCCTTGTTCCCTCCCTCCTCTTTCTCCTATGATAATAATGATAGCACTAATGAAAAGATAACATTTATTAAACATAATTATTGAATACTAACCAGGTACCTTGTGCTGGGTGCTGAAGTAGTTAATCCCTTCAACAACACTATGAAGTATTTTTTGTTATGATTCTCCACTAAAGGTTCAGAAAATTGAGACTTAGCAATTGCTAATGTTAAACCTCATTTCTGGTTCTATTATCATTTTGTTTTAGGTAATACTAATTGTAGATCTTCACTTGTGAATGTGACTGTTAAGTACCGTGGTTGCCAGAAAAAACTTGAGATGGCAAGATGTGTAGGGGAATGTAAGAACACTGTCAGGTGAGTGTTTCTTTGAATGTGTACTGTGCATTAATTTTGTAACATTGTGGAGGAAATTAAGTTTTAAAAATTACATAGAACATTTTTTACCTGAGAGCTAATGATCAAAACCTGATGAAACACATATCTGAGACATTAAGATCTTAGAAATAAAATAAACATTTTCAACAGTAATGAATGGTTTTAAAGTAGCCTTCTAAATAAATCGAACCTAGTGGGAGAGAGCCAAGCATAAGAGACTGTTAAAAACTGAGAACAAACTGAGGGTTGATGGGGGGTGGGAGGGAGGAGAGGGTGGGTGATGGGTATTGAGGAATGCACCTTTTGGGATGAGCGCTGGGTGTTGTATGGAAACCAATTTGACAATAAATTTCATATATAAAAATAAATAAATAAAATAAATAAATAAATAAATCAAACCTAATACATTCATAGCAAGTGTATTTATTTTCACACAGTAATTACTGATAGTACTTAAGCAGATAGTCTTGCTTGAAAATGTGTTTTTAAACTGTCACTTGCATTTTAGACATAATATATATTGTTTTTCCTTCATGAACACTTTCATGTGTAGATTAATATATAGAAAATAATAATTTGGTATGAAGTTGTATATTTAAAAATATGTTTATATTTTTTCACCATAACATTCTAATTATAAGATTATAAATTTCCATTTTGGATTTCTTTTGTCTTACATACCAATTATCACTGATCCACATCAGAAGTTCATGGTGAGGGGGAAATGCAAAGTATAGGTAAAGAATAAATTGGTTGGAAGGATTGCTAAATCGCTTAGACAATTGTAATTTGAGCATTGATGTCAATTTGTTTCAGAAGATATCCCCAAAATATTTATTGCTGAATATTCTTTTCCTTTAGGTACAATTATCATATCTTTCAGCTGGCAAATTCATGTCTTTGCTGCCAAGAAGATAAGTACGAATTCCGGGAAATTTTTCTTGACTGTCCTAATGGCAATACAATACCTTACAGATATAGGCACATCACGGCATGTTCTTGCTTAGATATGTGCAAACAGTCTACACTCCCAACAGTCAGTTAACGCCAGTATCACCTTTCCAAGTATAACAGGCCAGGTATTTATTTTATAAATGCACAAAAATCACTAAAATAGAATAACTAAACATTTGTATCTCACTCAAAGTGTGAATTCTCATTCTGAGGCATTTTGTTCTCTTGTTGACTGGATGTGAAAAATAAATACAAGTTTTCAAGCAATTCATGAGCGTATGTTTTTATTGATAATAATAAGAATGCTACAACTCAGTGAGAAACTGAGTCATATCATGCCTCTCCAAAATGTTTTTCTTCTACTCTTTATCTCATGAAGCCATTATCCTATTTCGTCCTTTCCCTTCACAGTTAAACTTATTGAAACTATGTTTTTGTTCCCTTCCCCCACTTTTCTATGCCAATTACATCGCCCTTTCATTCTATGACAACTTCTCTGCTTAGGACACCAGCAGCCTCAAAATTCTTTAAGTAGGGTCTGATATTGGGACGCCTGGCTGGCTCTGTCAGCTAAGTGTCCAACTTTGGCTCAGGTCATGATCTAACGGTTCATGAGTTCAAGCCCTGACAGCTTGGAGCCTGGATCCTGCTTTAGATTCTGTGACTCCCTCTCTCTCTGCCCCTCCCCCGCTCACACTTTGTTTCTGTCTCTCTCAAAAATAAATAAATAAAAAAGTGGGGTCTGATGCTATTTTCACTTTTTTTAAAGTCTTTTTTTATGTTTATGTATTTTTGATAAAGTGAGAAACAAAGCACAAGTGGGGAAGAGGAAGAGAGAAGGAGACACAGAATCTAAAGCAGGATCCAGGCTCTGAGCTGTCAGCATAGATCCCGAGACAGGGCTTGAACTCATGAACTGCGAGATCCTGACCTGAGCCCAAGTCAGACGCTTATCCTATTGACCTACCCACACACCCATCACTCTTTCCCACTTAAAACATTTTTCTCGCTTTTTTTGTGACATCATTTTTTTAAAGATTTTATTTTTAAGTCATCTCTCCACCCAATGTGGGGCTCGAACTCACTATGCTGAGATCAAGAGTTGCACACTATTCCTACTAAGCCAGCTAGGTGCCCCACTGTGACATCAGTTTTAATAGTGCTCCTACATTTGTGGAGCTCCCAAGGCTCTTGACTTGCCCTCACTTTTGCCAGTCCTTCAAATTTCAATTCTCCAAAGTTTCATCATGTTCCTGTTCTCTTCTATTCATGCCCCTTGGATGATTTCATCAACACAAGTAGTTGTGTTTATACACAGAGGAGGATTTCTAGTCTATGTCTCCTGCCCTCAGCTCTTCTCTGAATTACAGACACATTGATACAGCTCTGAATACACACCTCTAGCTGGATGGTTTATAGATAGAACAAACTCGACAAGACTAAAACTGAACTGTTATTCCCCCTAACCCACTTCTGTCTTTGTATTTATATACCATTGAGGTAGTTAGCTAGAAGGAGAAGTTGAGGTTTTGTAATGTCATGACTATCATCTTCAGTACATTCTACACACTTTGCTGCCCACACACATATTCTTCTTCCTATACATATATTTCTAAATATGCCTTGTACAACATTAATTTTTATTATTTTTTATCATTTTTTTAATGTTTATTTTTGAGAGAGAGAGACAGAGCGCAAGCAGGGGAGGAACAGAGAGAGAGGGAGACACAGAATCTGAAGGAGGCTCCAGGCTCCAAGCTGTCAGCATAGAGCCTGACGTGCGGCTCGAACTCTTGAACTGTGAGATCATGAGCTGAGCCGAAGTCAGAGGCTTAATCAACTGAGCCACCCCGGTGCCCCACAACATTAATTACCTTAATAAAAAATGTACAGTTGTTAACACCTCCCCAACCTAATTTATCATAAACCTTTTATGTACTACTCACCTTTCTATGTAAACTGGACTGACGGTAAATTTAACCATCATTAAACACTATGCCCAATGATGGGGAAAGAAAGTTGGTATATTAGTATATCACTGGTAGTACCTACCAACAAAAGATGAACAATAGCTAAATACAGGTGTATATTACAAGTGTCACTTCTATAGTTAGTCCCAAGGCTCTTAACTTTCCTTCATGTCTGTCACTCATTCCAGCTAGTTCTTCTTTGTAGTCTGTAGCAGAGTTTGTCAGTCGGAAAAATTATGAGGGATTTGAGTCCTTGAAAATCCAATTGCATGAAGTTGTAGTTTCTCAATGCCTTTTACCTCAGGGAATGATAAAACATAGAGACAGCAGCGCACTTACATTCCAGACCTTACCGTGTGGCGGTAGCTCTATTTTTCTCCTGATGGTCAGAATTGATCATTTGAGACAATATGATGATAGCCTTTCTGCTTAGAAAGGCTGCTCTAGAGTCACAAAAGACTCAAATGGCTAGGAGGGAGTTTCAGAAAATGGAAGAGAATGTAAATGTTGACTTATGGATCAGCCAATATATCACCTCCTGCAATCAGTACACCAAATTATGTAGCAGTGTCCCTCAGCTGATGTTCGGGTGGAATTCTCAATAGGCCAATCTTTCAACGTCTACTATCCATGAATAATAAGGAAATATAAAATCCCTGATGTAATATGTACCTATTGCCTTTTTTTTCATTTTGAAACAAATTACTTGGTTAGAAGAAGGGCTGTGCAACATTTTATGGTAGTAAATAAAATATTCAGTAAGCCTGTGGGTAGCAGTACTTTCTGAGGCATATTAGACATGAGAGGAAAATCAAAACCAATAACAGGTTATATAAGAAAAAAAGGACTGTCCTCAAGCCAAACTTCTAGCAAGCACAATGGCCAATGAGAAATTTCCTTTCCAGTTGTCTTCTTTGACCATGGCTGAGACACACTATAATGTCACATAGCTCACTTTTCACTGATACTGGGTCATTGGTAATCTGGCCTTGAGTTTTATTCTTTTGTGTCAACTGGCCTCAAGTTACCCCTTTAAGCAAAACACACAAATTCAAAGAAAGGTGGCAGCTAGATAGGTGGAACTATATTTGCAAACATTAAGAAACCATCCATGGATCGGACTTTTGCCTTTGAGGTCTTAATGGGGGCAGGGTTTCCACTCTGTATAATGATTTCTAATGGATAATAGATTACTGCTGGAAATGCCTAACTTCATGGCTGTATAAACAAGATAATCCCCAGTCCAGAATGAGTTGCTTTGGTTCATGGTTATCTGTTATTGCCAGAAGCCAGTAAAAAGCTAGTTCTTGTTGAAAATAGAATAGTTGCTCCAAAAGGTGGTGTGGCCTTGCTCCAAAAGACTCCCATGTTCATTCTAACATTATTCACAATAGCCTAGATTTTGAAACAATCAAAGTGTCTTTTGACAGATGAATAAAGAAAACGTGGCATATGTATTCAATAAAATATAAAATATTATTCAGCCTTAAAAAAGAAGAAGAAATCCTGCCATTTGTGGCAACATGGATGAAACTTGAGGGCATTATACTAAGATAAATTAGCCAGACCAAGAAATATAACGCACTTCTATGTGGAATCTAAAAAAAACAAAAAACATCTGGAACTTACAGAAACAAGGTAGAAAATGACTATCAGGAATGGGTAATTGGGGAAATAGACAGAGGTTGGTAAATGGGTACAAACTTTCAGTTATGAGTTAGATCTGAGGATTTAGTGTATAGCTTAGTGGCTATAATTGATAACATTGTATTGTATTATTGAAATGTGTTAAGGGATTAGAACTTAAATGTTCTAAAAGGTAAGTATGAAGCAGATGGATGTGTTAATTAAATTGATGAGGGAGGATCCTTTCATAATGTATACATATACAAAATTATCATGTTTACATCTTATAATTTTATTTGTTATTTATACCTCAGCAAAGCTGAAAATGTTTAAATACTATACATATTTAATGTGTGCAGCTCAATGAATTTGTGGAAAAGTATACACATATGAAACCATCACCACCATGAAGGTATTGAATATATCCATCACGTTCTGAAGTTTCCTCCTGACTCCTTTATTGTTATTTATTTATTTATTCATTGTGGTAAGAATACAACATAAGATGTACTTTTTTAGTAAATATTAAGTATATATGATTGTTAGCTATAGGCACTATGCTATATAGTAGGTCTCCAGAATATATTTATCTTGCATAACTGAAGCCTTATGCCGTTTGGCCGTTAGTCCCTATTTTTCCCCTCTCTTCAGTTCCTAGCAACTACCATTCTATTCTCTGCTTCTATAGGTTTGTCTATTTTAGATTCTACCTATAAATGAGATTATAAATTGTTTGCCTTTGTGTGTCTGGTTTATTTCACTTAGCATAATGTCCTTCAGGTCCAACCATGTGACAAATGGCAAAATCTCCTTTCTTTTTTAAGCTGAGTAATATTACATTATATGTATATATCACATGTGCTTATTGATTTTTTTGTCAGTTAGCATTTAAGTTGTTTCCATATCTTGGCTATTGTGGATAATGCTTCAAAGAACATGAAAGTACAGGCATCTCTTTAAGATCCTGACTTGTTTAGGAGTGGTGCGTGGAGAAAACAATAAACAAATATATGTCAGGTGGTGATAAGTGCTATTAAAAAAAAATGCAGGGCAAGAGGTTAGAGAGCATATCATTTAGGCAAGACATTTGGGAAAGACCTCTCTGTTAAGGTGGGATATGAGAGGAGATGTTAATGTAGTGAGGGGATCATGTGGATTTCCAGGGCAACAGCTACTTAGAAGGTAATGTGTTCCTTGCACAGTAAGTGCAAAGTTACTGAGGTACGATCAGATGATTGTTTAAGACATGAAACTAAAATATCTGGGTACTATAAGAAAAGAAGAACATGAGTAGATGAGGTCAGAGATGTTAACAGATTTTGGAGGATTAGGAAAGCTTTTGGATTTTATACTGAGAGCAATGGGCTTTGAGAAGAGGCAAAGGAGGAATCTGATGATCTTCATTTTTAACATAACATTATGGCTACTGTGCAGAGTACATGTACTAGATAGGAACAAAGGGACAGCAAGGCCAGTTAAGAAGCTACTGCGATGTCTTGGCGAAAGATAATGGTGGCCTGGATGAAGGTGACATTGGTGGCAGCAGTGAGAAGAGGTCAGATTCTGGTATTTTCTGAAGACAAAGCAAAGATTTGTGATAGGTTGGATGTGGGGTGTGAGAGAATAAGAAGAATCAATGATAGCAAGTTAATGAACACTATTTAGCTTCTATCTCCAATGAAATATATGTCATCCAGGTTCTTGCCTGTGATAATTAATGATAACTGATTAATTATTATCAAAATCTCTGTTTTGAGAAAACTATTCATGGAAGTCTTGAGTCTGGCCATTAGACATGGACTAAATTCTACCTTGGGGCAAGTGGATGATAAATAAAATGATACCAGCTAGTATATTTCTTCTCACTAGAGATATAGAAAATAGAGCCATTAAAAATGCAGGTTCTAGAGCTAGATTGTTTTGGTTCAAGTATTGGCTTACCCTGTTCCAATTTTGTAATGCTACATAAATTCCTAACCTCATTTTTAAATAACAGCTTTATTGAGATATAACTCATATACCATAAAATTCCCCCTTTTAAATTGTACAACTCAGCAGTTTTTAGTATACTCACAAAGTTGTACAATGATCATGACTGCATAATTCCAGAACATTTGTATCACTCCAAAAAGAAACTCCATGCCATTAGCAGCCACTCCCCATTTCCTCCAGCCCCTGGTAACCACTAACTAATCTGCATTCTGTTCCTATGGCTTTGCCAGTTCTGGACATTTTGTACGAATGGAGTCAAACAATATGTGGCCTTCCGTTTATTAGAAGAACCCAGTTCATCTGCGTTGTAGCATATGTCAGTATTTCATTCCTCTATATGGCTAAATTATATTCTATTATTATGCTATATGACTTTAAGTTTATCCATTCATGGATATTTTGAGTTGTTATTTTGGGTTTTTTGCTTATTATGAGCAATGCTACTAGGAACCTTCATGTGTAAGTTTTTATGTGGACATATATTTTGAATTCTCTTAGGTATAAATCTCAGACTGGAATTTCTGGGTCATATGGTAGCTCTATGTTAACCTTTTGAGGACCTGTCGTTTTCCAAAGTGGTGGCACCATTCTACACTTCCACCAGCAATGTTTCTGTACATCCTTGTTAGCACTTGTTAATTACCTGTCTTTTTTTATTATAGCCACCATACTGGATGATTTAACTTCTTTTTAAGTCCCAGGATTCTCATTTGCAAAATGGGACTAATAAAAATATTTACTTCATAGGTTTGTTTAAGGCTGGAATGAGAAATATGTGTGATATATAAACATCTGCTACAACATTGCCTCGCAAAACCATGTTTTCAATCAGTGTTATTATTTTGCCTTTCCTCAACACTGCAAAGCAATCCCATGATACTTCTATGAACTGACTTCCATATTACTTATTTAAAATTTTTTTAATGTTTATTTTTGAGAGAGAGAGAAAGAGAAAGTGCAAGTGGGGGAGAGGCAGAGAGAGAGGGAGGCACAGAATCTGAAACAGGCTCCAGGATCCTTCCTGCTCCATGCTGTCAGTACAGAGCTCAACGTGGGGCCAGAACCCATGAACCGAAAGATCAGACCTGAGCTGAAGTCGGACACTTAACTGACTGACCCACCCAGGCACCCCAATTTTATTTCAACCTTCAAATAGAGAAATTGAGAAAAACGGAGTGGAGGTGACATTCTTAAGTATATAGGAAATAACTAGTCTCTCTCACGATTACGTTGCTACAGAAAAACCTAGATCTCATGGCAAGATTAAGAGATAATAGTTTAAGAGATACATGATATAAATGAAATAAGTTAGGCAAAACCTCATATTATTTTCATTTTAATTGGAAGCATCAGTTTTATAAATCCTGAAAGTATTTTTCTCATTTTAAAAATATGTATGTTTCTTAGTATTATCCACTAATTGCCAGCTATCTAGAGGCAATTACTAACTAGTAAAAAAAGAGCACCCCAATGCACAATTTTTATCTTCAAACACCAATTCCCTCTAAAAGGAACCAGGGCCCCTTAGAAAAATGGCTGATTCCTTCTCAGGAATGTGTAAGATGAATCTGAGATAACTTGTCATCTCTGAAATCAAGGAAACCATCAAAAACTCTTTTTTTTAATTTATTTTTTTTTAAATTTACATCCAAATTAGTTAGCATATAGTGCAACAATGATTTCAGGAGTAGATTCCTTAGTGCCCTTTAACCATTTAGCCCATCCCTCACTCCCACAACCCCTCCAGTAACCCTCTGTTTATTCTTCATATTTAAGAGTCTCTTATGTTTTGTCCCCCTCCGTTTTTATATTATTTTTGCTTCCCTTCCCTTATGTTCATCTGTTCTGTGTCTTAAAGTCCTCATATGAGTGAAGTCATATGATATTTGTCTTTCTCTGACTAATTTCGCTTAGCATAATACCCTCTAGTTCCATCCATGTAGTTGCAAATGGCAAGATTTCATTCTTTTTGATTGGGAGTAATACTCCATTGTATATATATACTACACCTTCTTTATCAATTCATCCATCGATGCACATTTGGGCTCTTTCCATACTTTGGCTATGGTTGACAGTTCTGCTATAAACATTGGGGTGCATGTGTCCCTTCAAAACAGCATCCCTGTATCCCTTGGATAAATACCTTGTAGTGCAATTGATGGGTCATAAAGTAGTTCTATTTTTAATTTTTTGAGGAACCTCCATACTGTTTTCCAGAGTGACTGCACCAGCTTGCATTACCACCAGCAATGCGAAAGAGATTCTCTTTCTCTGCATCCTTGCCAGCATCTGTTGTTGCCTGAGTTGTTAATGTTAGCCATTCTGACAGGTGTAATGTGGTATCTCATTGTGGTTTTGATTTATATTTCCCTGATGATGAGTGATGTTGAGCATTTTTTCGTGTGTTGGTTAGCTATCTGGATGTCTTCTTTGGAGAAGTGTCTATTCATGTCTTTTGCCCATTTCTTCACTGGATTATTTGTTTTTTGGGTGTTGAGTTGGATAAGTTCTTTATAGATTTTGGACACTAACCCTTTATCTGATATGTCGTTTGCAAATATCTTCTCCCATTCCATCTCCCATTGCCTTTTAGTTTTGCTGATTGTTTCCTTCGCTGTGCAGAAGCTTTTTGTTTTGATGAGGTCCCAATAGTTCATTTTTGCTTTTGTTTCCCTTGCCTCCAAAGACGTGTTGAGTAAGAAGTAGCTGTGGCCAAGGTCAAAGAGGTTTTAACCTGCTTTCTCCTCAAGGATTTTGATGGCTTCCTGTCTTACATTTAGGTCTTTCATCCATTTTATTTTTGTGTAAGGTGTAAGAAAGTGGTCCAGGTTCGTTCTGCATGTCGCTGTCCAGTTTTCCCAGCACCACGTGCTGAAGAGACTGTCTTTATTCTATTGGATATTCTTTCCTGCTTTGTCAAAGATTAGTTGGCCATACATTTGTCGGTCCATTTCTGGGTTCTCTATTCTGTTCCATTGATATGAGTGTCTCTTTTTGTGCCACTACCATACTGTCTTGATGACTGCAGCTTTGTAGTATAGCTTGAAGTCCAGGATTGTGATGCCTCCTGCTTTGGTTTTCTTTTTCAAGATTGCTTTGGCTCTTGGGGGTCTTTTCTGGTTCCATACAAATTTTAGGATTGTTTGTTCTAGCTCTGTGAAGAATGCTGGTATTATTTCCTTTGGGATTGCATTGAATATGTAGATTGCTTTGGGTAGTATCGACATTTTAACAATATTTGTTCTTCCTATCCAGGAGCATGGAATCTTTTTCCATTTTTTTGTGTCCTCTTCAATTTCTTTCATAAGCTTTCTATAGTTTTCAGTGTATAGATTTTTTTTACCTCTTTGGTTAGATTTATTCCTAGGTATTTTATTGTTTTTGGTGCAATTGTAACTGGGATCGATTCCTTGCTTTCTCTTTCTGTTGCTTCATTATTGGTGTATAGAAATGCAACTGATTTCTGTGCATCTATTTTATATCTTTCCACTTTGCTGAGGTCATGAATCAGTTCTAGCAGTTTTTTGGTGGAATCTTTTGCATTTTCCATATAGAGTTTCATGTCATCTGCGAAAAGTGAAAGTTTGATCTCCTCCTGGCTGATTTGGATGCCTTTTATTTCTTTGTGTTGTCTGATTACAGAGGCTGACTTCTAATACTATGTTGAATAACAGTGGCAAGAGTAGACATCCCTGTCTTGTTCCTGACCTTAGGAGGAAAGTTCTCAGTTTTTCCCCATTGAGGATGATATTAGCATTGGGTCTTTCTTATATGGCTTTTATGATCTCAAGGTATGATACTTCTATCCCTACTTTCTTGAGGGTTTTTAGCAAGAAAGGATGCTGTATTTTGTCAAATTCTTTCTCTGCATCTATTGAGAGGATTATATGATTCTTGTTCTTTCTTTTATTGATGTGATGAATCACGTTAATTGTTTTGCAGATTGAACCAGCCATGCATCCCAGGAACCTCATTTTTAAATGTAGATTTGGTTGTAGTGAATAATTCTTTTAATGTATTGTTGGATCCGGTTGGCTAATATCTTGTTGAGGATTTTTGCATCCATGTTCATCAGGGAAATGGGTCTATAGTTCTCCTGTTTAGTGGGGTCTATGTCTGGTTTTGGAATCAAGGTAATGCTGGCTTCATAGAAAGAGTTTGGAAGATTTCCTTCCATTTCTATTTTTTGGAGCAGCTTCAAGAGAATAGGTGTTAACTCTTAAATGTTTGCTGGAATTCCCCTGGAAAGCCATCTGGCTCTGGACTCTTGTTGTTTGGAAGATTTTTGATTACTAATTCGATTTCTTTACTGGTTAGGGGTCTGTTCAAATTTTCTATTTCTTCCTGTTTCAGTTTTACTAGTGTATATGTTTCTAGCAATTCATTTCTTCCAGGTTTCCCATCTTATTGGCATATAATTGCTCATAATATTCTCTTATTATTGTTTTTATTACTGCTCTGTTGGTTGTGATCTCTCCTCTTTCATTCTTGATTTTATTTATTTGGGTCCTTTCCTTTTTCTTTTTGATCAAACTGGCCAGTGGTTTATCAATTTTGTTCATTCTTTCAAAGAACTAGCTTCTGGTTTCATTGATTTGTTCTACTATTTTTTTCTTTAGATAGCATTAATTTCTGCTCTTATCTTTATTATCTCCTGTCTTCTGCTGGCTTTGGGTTTTATTTGTTGTTCTTTTTCCAGTTCTTTAAGGTGTAAGGTTAGGTTGTGTATCTGAGATCTTTCTTCCTTCTTAAGGAAGGCCATGATTGCTGTGTACTTTCCTCTTATGACCACCTTTCCTGCGTCCCAGAGGTTTTGGGTTGTGGTGTTATCATTTTCATTGGCTTCCATGAACTTTTTAACTTCCTCTTTAACTTCTTGGTTAGCCCATTCATTCTTTAGTAGGATGTTCTTTAGTCTCTAAGTATTTGTTACCTTTCCAAATTTTTTCTTGTGGTTGATTTCTAGTTTCATAGCATTGTGGTCTCAAAATATGCACGGTATGATCTTGATCTATTTGTAGTTGTTGAGGGCTGGTTTGTGTCCCAGTATGTGGTCTATTCTGGAGAATGTTCCATGTGCACTGGAGAAGAATGTATATTCTGCTGCTTTAGGATGAAATGTTCTAAATATATCTGTCAAGTCCATCTGGTCCAGTGTGTCATTCAAAGCCATTGTTTCCTTGTTGATTTTTTGATTAGATGATCTGTCCATTGCTGTGAGTGGGGTGTTGAGGTCCCCTACAGTTATGGTATTACTATAAATGAGTTTCTTTATGTTTGTGTTTGACTGATCTATATATTTGGGTGTTCCACATTTGGTGTATAAATATTTACAATTGTTAGGTCTTCTTGGTGGATAGATCCCTTAATGCTGGTATAATGCCCTTTGTCATCTCTTGATACAGTCTTTATTTTAAAGTCTAGATATAAGTATGGCTACTCTGGCTTTCTTTTGTTGACCATTAACATGTAGATCGTTCTCCATCCCCTTACTTTCAATCTGAAGATGTCTTTAGGTCTAAAGTGGGTCTCTTGTAAACAGCATATAGATGGATCTTGTTTTCTTATCCATTCTGTTACCCTATGTCTTTTGACTGGAGCATTTAGCCCACTGACATTTAGAGTGAGTACTGAAAGATATGAATTTATTGCCATTATGTTGATGTAGAGTTGATGTTTCTGGTGGTCTCTGGTCATTTCTAGTCTTTGTTGATTTTGGTCTTTATTTATTTGTTTTTTGCTTTCATCTTTTCTCTCCTCAGAGAGTCCCCCTTAAAATTTTTTGCAGCACTGGTTTAGTGGTCACAAACTCTTTAATTTTTGTTTGTCTGGGAAACTTTTTATTTCTCCTTCTATTTTGAATGACAGCCTTGCTGGAAAAAGAATTCTTGGCTGCCTCTTTTTCTGATTCAGCACATTGCATATATCCTGACACACTTTTCTGGCCTGACAAGTTTCTGGATAGGTCTGCTACAACCATGATCTGTCTTGCCTTGTAGATTAGGGACTTTTTTTCCCTTGCCACTTTCATGATTCTCTTCTTCCCTGAGTATTTTGTGAATTTGACTATGATATGCCTTGTTGATGGTCGGTTTTTGTTGAATCTAATGGGAGTTCTCTGTGCTTCCTGAATTTTGATGTCTATGTCTTTCCCCAGGTTAGGAAAGTTTTATGCTATCATTTGCTCACATAACCCTTCTACGCCTATTTCTCTCTCTTCCTCTTCTGGGACCCTTATGCTTCTGATGTTCCTTTTTAATGTCACTGATTTCTCTAATTCTTAAATTAGGCTCTTTTGTCTTAGTCTCCCTCTTTTTTTCTGCTCATTATTCTCCATAAGTTTGTCCTCTATATCACTGATTCTCTGTTCTGCCTCATCCATCCTTGCCACCGTGGCAGCCATTTGAGATTGCAGCTCAGTTATAGCATTTTTTGTTTCATCCTGATTAGCTTTTACTTCTATCTCTGCAGAAAGAGATTCTAATCTTTTTTCGACTCCAGCTAGTATTCTTATTATTGTGATTCTAAATTCTAGTCCAGACATCTTGCTTTTATCTGTGTTAGTCAAGTCCCTGTCTGTCATTTCTTCCTGCTCTTTCTTCGGGGTGAATTCCTTCGTTTTGTCATTTTGAAGGGAGAAGAAGAATTAATGGGGTAAGTAATTAAAATTTTAAAAAATATTAAAATTTAAAATATGTTAAAATTAAAAATATTAAAAACAAACACACACACACAAGTAAAATAAATGATGCAGATCCTAGGTGTGTATTGGTTTGGGTGTTGAAATGGTCTTGATAGATTAGAGAAAAAAGGGGAAAGAAAAAAAGGAAATAGTTTGAAAATTTGAAAAACTGAATACACTGAAGTAGACTAAAATAAAATAATGGAAGTAAAATAGAATTTGAAAAAATTTACACGAAAGTGAAAAATATAGTAGAAAAAAATTGAAGAAAAATATTTTTAATAAAAATTGTAAATAAAAATGAATGCTTTCTCTTTCTATATTCAATAAAAAAGAAACGAAAAAGAGAAAAGAAAAAATAAAGAAATTGAATAGATGGATCAGCAAACAGACTGGAATACAACTGAAATTACTTTCTTGTCCCCTATAAGTCAAACTATGAAGCACTTTATAGTCCATAAACTAAGCAGGTGTTCTGAAGAGCGAGGTTGGCCCCGTTGGGTGGGGCTTAGTGTAACGGCTCTGTTCTCCACTAGATAGTGCTGCTTAGCTTACTGGGGTAGATTGTTGTGGCACTACGTGCACATGCGCATGTGTGGGACTGGTGAAAATGGCGTCACCCAGCTACCCAGTCTCTAGTATCAGAACTCCGTTCTCTCTGAACAGCAATTGCGTACCCGTCCTCTGGCTTCAGTTTCTGTCCACTCCCCACTTTTACACAGTCCATTACCAAGCCGCAGGCAGCACCTTCCTCCCAAGTTTTGTCTGAGATCCGGCAGTTTTTCCTGACCCCTTACTTCTGAGGGACTGCGGTTTTGACCCATTCTACCCTCTGTTGGAGGGTCTCACCAAGCAATGGCTCGGTGCCAACCACACTCAGGAACATTTGTGGGACTGTGCTGCTGATGCCCAGAGACCGCAATCAGGTGCCAGCCCACCCCAGAAAAAGTTTGCAAGATAGTGTAGCAGCAGCGTTTCAGGGATTATGGAAAATTACAACACACATCTGGCACCAGGCTTCACCCATAGCAACTTTGTTCCAGCACCAGAGAATGTGATTGTTCTCCCGAGTCCACTGGGGCTTTGCCTTTGGGGGACCCACACAGCCTCTGTCAGGTGTCCTCCCAGCAGGGAAACCGTCTCTCCCCTTGTGGCCTGAAGAACCCTAGACTCCACTATGCTCCTGGGGATTTTCCCTTTCCACCAGAGCACTGACAGTTATTGAGCTGTGGAGTTTCAGACTCTGAACTCCCTCTGTTTATACTCTTAATGGAATTTAAACCCTCTCCTTCCTCCTTTCTCATTTCTCCCTTTTTAGTTCAGTCCCTGCAGTTGTTTCCACTTTTCCACTTTCTCTCCAGCTGCTTTTGTGGAGGGTGCTTTTCCCGTATTCTCCCCCCACCCCACCTCCCATCTCCATCCTCTCCTCCCACAAAAGTGGGTCCCTGCCCTCCGCAGCTTCTCTCTCCCCCAGTTCATCCCCCTGCACCACATACCTGCTGAATTCTGTGGTTCAGGTTGTGCAGATTGTTGTGTTGATCCTCAGATCAGTTTTCTAGGTGTGTAGGATGCTTTAGTGTTGGTCTGGCTGTATTTCATGGATGTGAGACACACAAAAAACTTCCATGCTGTTCTGCAATCTTGGCTCTTCCTCCAAAAACTCTTGAGACTGTGTCAAAAAGACACAGAAGACAGCTTGAAAGGGCTCACTCTGGCTAAAGATAAATCGTTTTGAGCATCAAAATTGTAATTATTCAAATGCATTTAAACATGCTAAACAGATTTTTAAAACATGGGTTTATAATGGTATTTAAAAAAACAGAGCTCTCTAGCCACCTTCACATTGTTGCTAAATATCAATTGGTTTTTCTAAAAATTGTTAAAGGGAAAGAATCAAATATTTATCTAGCCATTCTAGTATGTCTATATAAAATAACTGAATAAATTATGAGTGAAATTTCTTTTTTATAGAAAATAATACATGTAGGAGGAAGGATGGACTTCAAAGATAACTATTTTGTAACTCCTAATGAAAGAGCAAATCTAGGCAATGATCATCAGTGGCTGCTTAAACCATTATGTAAAAGATTAGGATTGTTTTACAAAGGCTAAAACCTCCTGGTCCATGTTTTGTCAGTAATATCACTAACATTTGGAGAAGTCAGACATTATGGTTGGCCCTGAAATAGACAGAAATGGCACTAATTATAAGCTATTCTAGCTGAAAGTACTGTCAAAAATTCAGAAATAGTGAGATTAAAGCTCCCAATTCAATAAATAGTATTTATTAAGAGTTTATTGTGTATATAAGAACAACGCACAAACTGGGAGCTTTCAAATTTAAACTGGGAGCTTTAAATTTAAAATTTAAAATTTAATTTTTTTAATTAAAAGAATTCAAATTTTAAACTCATAAAAAGCTACGGGAATGATATTACAAGGATGGCTTATAAAGTAAAAATGAAGATTTTAAAAAAATGTTTATTTATTTTTGAGAGAGAGAGAGAGAGAGAGAACAAGTAGGGGAGGGGCAGAGAGCCACAAAATCTGAAGTAGGCTCCAGGCTCTAAGCTGTCAGCACAGAGTCGGACGCAGGGCTCAAACTCAAGAGCTACGAGATCATGACCTGAGCCAAAGTCTGATGGCTCAAAGTCTACTGAACCACTCAGGTGCCCCAAATGAGGAAGTTACAATAGTTGGTTATTACAGGGGGCAGGGGGTTCGAGATGGGAGGGAATTGGTTAAAAGTGATTATCTCATTCCATTTTTAGAAGATGATTTAGGTTTCTTTTATGATTATCAGAGTCAGTTACAGGAAATAACCTAAGTTTCACTTATGTTCATGAAATAAGCTAGATTTAGTTTTGTTTACCTCGCTTAAATGGTTTTGTCTGCTCAGGGAAATTTTCAAGTGTGACCTCCATTTTGTCTTTAATTTTAACGGTATTAAACCTGAATCCAGTCAAGCCTCTAAATCTAAATACCAATTATAGAAATCATGCTCAGCGATACTGTGAAGATATACTGTCAAAACAAGGAAGAATGACCCAGTTTCTTCAGCAAATAGAAGCATAAAGGAGGCAGAAATGTTATATTAGAAAGGACTTATGAATCACATGAATTAGATGCAATGCATGGATATGGCTTGGGTCCTGATTTGAATAAATCAACCATAACAAGAAAATTTTGAGACAGGGAAAACAGCATAGATTGTGTAGTAAATGGTATGAAAGAATTGATGTTAATTCCATTGGTTGCTATGATGGTACTGTGATGATAGTTTCTACTTTCCTTTTTAATCCTTATCTGTTAGATATAAATACCTGAATATTTACTGGTGGGATGATATGACATCTCTGATTTGCTTTAAAATTTTCACAGTGTTAAAAATAGGTTTTACTCCTGGGTATTTCCTATGTCACATGTTGGATGGAATTTGGCAAAAAGGGCTCTTTAGAGACAATGAGGCACAAAGGGGATAATGTTGGGCTTTGACTACACAAAGGCTTGAAACAAAATGTATTTATATTTCAGAGAAATACCTAGACTCTGGTTTCTTCTTTTTATAGTAAAGTTATACTGAGTTCTCAATATTTTATTCATTTCATACTTTCAAATGTTACAATTGCTTTTGCAAACTTGAAGGGATAAAAAGACATGACACAATGGCATGAAACAAGTCCATGGCATTCACAGAACATTTACTCTCACAGTGTGACAACAGTTCACAGTGTGTGTGGAACATCAGCTTGTCACACCAGTGCCTTGATCATTCTTTAGCACTGTCTGCTGTGGTTTAGAGCCCCGTCCATGCTCTCTTATACATCCACATGTCAAAAGTTCTTGCATATTTTAGTAAAAATGAGACCTATTTTTAGTGCCATTTTGCAAGTTTCATTGTCTGATGTTGCCATCATAATGTGCATGTCCAACTCATTTACATACAACAAAAATGTACAGTCTGCTTATAGGGTTTGGGGCATACAGTTTGAGCACTCGAGGGTGACATTACTGTAATTTGGTAGATACTCTCAATAGGAAAGTTACTTATATGTCTTGTTGATTCCTTCCTCACCACGATATTGAAGAAGAATGTGACATGTGACAAGGTGGAAGTTCAAACACTTCCTTTGGAATAGCCAGTAGGCTATTTTTTAACATTTATAATACATTGGAAGTTAATCTCCTTATGGCATAACATAATAATAGTGTAGGCACTTTATGTAGAAGGATTGGTTTTCTTTGTTTTAATCACACTAGCTTACTAGTTTTGTCAGTCAACATGGTCAAATAACTCTAATTCTTATAGTTCCATATGATATTTAAGCTATACCTATTTGGTGGAGAAACTTATTTCTCTATTACTTTAGAATTTTTTTTTTTAATTTTTTTTTTCAACGTTTATTTATTTTTGGGACAGAGAGAGACCGAGCATGAACGGGGGAGGGGCAGAGAGAGAGGGAGACACAGAATCGGAAGCAGGCTCCAGGCTCCGAGCCATCAGCCCAGAGCCCGACGTGGGGCTCGAACTCACGGACCGCGAGATCGTGACCTGGCTGAAGTCGGACGCTTAACCGACTGCGCCACCCAGGCGCCCCTACTTTAGAATTTTTTGAAGAGATGCCTAAACTACTGTTGGGTGCCTGAAGTCTTTAGTAAACCATTCAGGAGGACCCAACCAGGAGTCGGAGAACACTGTGGTTACACTAAGGGTCCGACAGTGGAAAGATCCAATTAGGAGCCAAAGCTAGAATTTGGGAGGTCAAGATCCCTGCCCTACTCATCCATAGTCTTTAAAAAGCCATACCTATGGTCTTGTGTGATATTGTGATTTATAATAAAAATATATATTTGGTTTTGGACCCCATTCATGGCACAGAGCTCCCCAAACTCTTGGAATTTCCTAAACCTTGAGAGCAGCAGAGGCGTCTGTTGTTAGTTTAATGAGGTGACTTTTGGAAAACACCTAAAGTGGGGCTGGTTCCTGAAAGAACCAACCATGTGATTAGAGAGCTAGAATTTTGATCTTTAAATCAGTAATCCAGCTGTGTTCATAATTTAACCAGACACAGCCAATCTGGACTAGAAATGATCTGTGTCATGGAGAAATGTGGAATAAGGGCAGTGGGGCATAAAAACTGATATCCTCTCCCCAAGGACAGATTATTATACAAGTCTATAAGTAAAAATAAAAAAATTTAGATCTCTCAAGTCCTGCATTTATAAGGATTATTTTATTTTCTGACTTTGACCAATTATAAAACATGCTTAAAAAACTGTTTAATATCTTACCTGAAGAGTGGGCCAAGAATTCATTTTCTAATTTAGATGAACTTGGAAAGGGAGAAAATGTTTGCATAATAAAGGCAATTAAAATAATCGACACTCAGGAACCTTTTGCTAAGGAGAATGGATTTCAAGGACTAAGTGAACACAGTAATAACCTAGAGTCTAATGTAAAGTAGGATCCAAGCTCATCTTAGATCTAAACCTTGAATGACTGGGTAATCAAATGTGATGTAAACAGTCAAAACATGACAGAGGAATGAATTCATTTGTAAAAATAATACAACAATTGCTCCCCAGTGCTTTTACTTAAATTTATATTATTTTCAATCTTCAAATAGAGACATTTAAAGGAATGGAAGCCAAACATAGGCAAATAGGTCTTCCTTTTATAACATTTAGTTTTGTAAAAGGACAGAAGACCAGCAAACGTACATTTGAAGGACTTTAGAAACTGTTTTATCTACCACTTGGACAGCCTAAAGAATTCTCTGGAGCAAGAATGTGGCAGGTTAATTTATTTCACATTGACCTGGCGACTAATGTATGAGGTACTACTGAAACCTTTGTCTATTGCCATGGCAGGACTAAGAAAAAGGAATTCCCCTGTGGTTTGCACCTTCAGAACTTTGTCAACATTTTCTAAAATATCTGATGTGTATTTCTGCAAAGGTCTCCCTTCCTGTTACCAGAAACCTATTTTGTTTAATTAAAAACTAACAAAACATAGACACTAATAGCAAATTAGTGAACAGCAGTGGTAATTTTTAATCCAGGGCCAAATTTAGTGATGATAGTAGTATAGAAAAAAATAAAACCTTTCTGAACACCACATTTAGCAATGTTTTAAAAACAATTTTTTTAACTTTAATTTTTTTGAGAGAGTGTGAAAGAGAGAGTGCCTAAGAGGGGGAGAAGGGCAGAAGGAGAGTGAGAGAGAGAGAATCTTAAGCAGGTTTCATACTCAGTGTGGAGCCCAATGTGGGGCTTGATCCCACGACCCTGGGATCATGACCTGAGTCCAAATCAAGAGTCTGACACTCGCTCAACCCGGATGCCCCTGCATTTGGCATTTTAATGAGTGAAATCCACAGGTAGTTCTCAGAAACTACATGCAATAACTGAAAAATTAGTGTAGGATATACAAATGATTTCACTCTCGATGTTCTCTTCTACATCTTTATTCTTCTTTTTGGTGCAAATTCATTCACTTACTTCTTTTGGTGGCTGCCCTTTCACAAAGAGATACTTTATGCTAGATATTCTTCTCTAGTCACAATACGTGAAGGGTTAGACCAATTCTTTCCTTCTCTTTTTCTTCCTATTTCCTAGTTACCCTAAATATTCAAGCATTCTTTGTTATAAAATAATCTAGTGAAGTGCTGACATTTTCTTGAACATGCCCTTCTATGTCCTCTCTCTGTCATTTATTTTTTCTTTCCTACTTTGCGCATATGATAAATACCAACTCGTCTAGCATTGCCTGCCTTTTCAACAAGCTCTTCTCATGAGAATATGCAACTCTTGGAAAAGAAAAATCCTGTATGTCTAAAGATCCCGCTCCATCCAAGCATAGCTGACTGTATCAGGAAGGGTAACTGATAGATCCAGGGCCAATCGGATTCTCTTTCCCAGGATCTCTTCCCCAGGAATTTGGATTTGGGATTTGTACAAAAACAGATAATGGGAGGGACAAAACCAGTGATGGTCATAGGGAGTGGAAAGATCATACAAAACTGGGTGTAACTGATGCCAGTGAGCCACAGCCACATGCAAACTGAAATAATGGTGGGGGATAAACTAATTCTTGAAGAAGAGAAGTGTAAAAAATGGAAAGAAGCAGAACTGAGAAACTTGCTGTCTTCGAGAAAGAGTCAGAGAGAACAAAATCATAAATGTGCCATTTTCAAGAGGCCACACTGTTGATTTCTGCAGAGTGAGACAAACTGGTTTCCTTCCATATCTTTTTTACTGAATTCCTTCTCTTTTATTTTTTTTAAAGTTTATTTATTTTGGAGAGTGAGACAGAGCATGAGTGACAGAGGGGCAGAGAAAGAGGGAGACACAGAATCTGAAGCAGGCTCTAGGCGCTGAGCTGTTAGCTCAGAGCCTGACGTGGGGCTCGAACTCACAAACTGTGAGATCATGGCCTGAGCTGAAGTCAGACACTTATCTGACTAAGCCACCCAGGTGCCCCTGAATTCCTTTTCAACTTGAGGTAATTGGAGTGGGTTTCTGTACTTCTTAACCAAAAGTTGTTGTTGTTTTAAATATTGTGTTAAGAACACTAAACATGAGATCTACCCTCATAAATCTTAAGTGTACAACACAATATTATTGACTACGGACACAATATTGTACAACAGGTTCCTAGAACTTATTCATCTTGCTTAACTGAAATTTTATCCCACTGATTAGCTTTTTTTTTTTTTTAGTTATTCATTTATTGAGAGAAAGAGAGAGAGAGACAGAGAGACAGAGATAGACAGAGAATGACAGGGGGATGGGCAGAGAGAGAGGAAGAGAGAATCCCAAGCAGGCTCTGCAATTGAGTACAGAGTCTGACATGGGGCTCTATCCCAGGACGTGAGACCATGGCATGAGCCGAAATCAGAGTCTGATGCCAAACCGATTGAGCCACCATGCACCCCCTATACCCACTGATTAGTTTTGATTAGAACACTACCTCTCTACTTTAGTCCATTCTACCTTTCCAGCTCCACAGCCATTTCTCTCCAAGAATGCCTCTTGTTTCCTTTCCTTTCCCGGTAAAAGGGCCCTCTTATGTTCAGATGCCTCATATATCCTGTGCAAAGTCCTTTTACAACACTCCAGAAACCTTTCCCGGATGTACTGTTATGTGTCCATCTGCCCCACATTAAACGCCAAGCTTCTAGAGCTGGATTCTTTTATGTATGTATGTATGTATGTATTTATTTATGAGATTATGTCCCTGGCACCAAGTACTGTGCCAACCACATAATTGGGTGCTGATTACATATTTATGGATAAATAAATGAAAGACTGAATGGATGAGTAAGTAAAATAAAATGAAAAGTCTTGACTGTATATTCCCTTGAAGCTATTTTATTATCATTCCCTTTCATCCTTCTTAATGTTCTAGAATATACTGGTACTTTCCAAATTTGAGTGCACAAATAGGTACTTTCTTGGTGCCTAATAATAAGACTGTTAAAAATTCAAATTTACTGGTATGAGGTAAGGGCTGCACATATGTATTTTTAAGCATTTTGGGAACTCACAGTTTCAGATAATATGATTTCAGACTGATTCTGCTTTTTCCAAAATTAATGAACGTCAAGTGTCCAAATACCACAAATCCTTTTTAGTTCCCACTTTGTGAATGCTACTTTCAGCAACTGCCACTGTTCCCTCCACCCATTTAAGAGTTTCTCTGTTTTGGTGGATGTGGAGGCAGATCTACTTTAATTTTTTTTAATGTTTATTTATTCTTGAGATAGAGGGAGCATGAGCAGGGGAGGGACAGAAAGAGAGGGAGACAGAGGATCCGAAGTCAGGGGTACCCTGAGAGGGTAGACAACCTGTCCAAAGTCACAGAGTTGGTGACAAAGCCAGACAAGACACACACATCCCTGATGGTATAATCCAATTGCTTTTTCTGAGAAATCAGAACTTTTTCTCTTATTTCAAAATTTTACTTTTCCCCCCTTATCCAAATAACACATGAATATGAAAATTTTTGGAGAGCTGCTTGGCAGTATCCACTACAGCTGAACATTTGCAACCAACCCTAGGGCCCAGTAATTCCACTCCTAGTTATATACCCAATGGAAATATGCACGTATATTTACCAAGAATTTTCATAGCAGCACTAATTCTGATAACCCTCAAATGGAAACACCTCAAACACATCAACATTCAAATGAACAAGTAAACTGTATTCAGTCACAAAATGGAGTATTATACGAGGCAAAGACACACCAAAAAAATCTTGCAACTAAATTTTACACAAAATAATATTTAATAATATTAAAGCAAATAAACCATATACAAAAGAATATATACTTTATGATTCCATTTTTTTAAAGATCAAAAACAGGTAAAACATATCTATGATGAAAACAGAGTAGTTACCCTCAGGTGGTAGTGTTAGGGGAATGACCAAAAGAGGGCACAAGGGAGCTTCTGGACTTCCAGGAATGTTTTGTTCCTTGATCTGGAATGCTGGTTACACAAAGTGTTCATATTATAAAAATTTATTTAGATTTCTAGAGCGAGTTGCGGCAAGATGGCGGCTTAGGAGGACGCTGGGCTCACCGCACGTCCTGCTGATCACTTAGATTCCATCTACACCTGCCTAAATAACCAGAAAACCGCCAGAGGATTAGCAGAACGGAGTCGCCGGAGCCAAACGCAGACGAGAGGCCCACGGAAGAGGGTAGGAAGGGCGGCGAGGCGGTGCGCGCTCCACGGACTGGCGGGAGGGAGCCGGGGCGGAGGGGCGGAGGGGCGGCTCGCCGGCCAAGCAGAGCCCCCGAGTCTGGCTTGCAAAAGCGGAGGGGCCTGACGGACTGTGTTCCCATAACAAGCGCGACTTAGCGTCTGGGAGGTCATAAGTGAACAGCTCTGCTCGGAAAGCGGGAAGGCTGGAGGACAAAGGGAGGGAGAGCTGCTGAGCCCCTTGACGACAGAGCTCAGTTTGGTGGGGAACAAAGGCGCTCGCCAGCGCCATCTCCCCCGCCCATCCCCCAGCCGAAATCCCAAAGGGAACCGGTTCCTGCCAGGGAACTTGCTCGCTCTGCGCAAACACCCAACCCTGCGCTTCGGCGGAGCCAAACCTCCGGCAGCGGATCTGACTCCCTCCCGCTGCCACAGGGCCCCTCCTGAAGTGGATCACCTAAGGAGAAGCGATCTAAGCCTGCCCCTCCTGCCCCCGAGCACCTTGCCTACCCACCCCAGCTAATACGCCAGATCCCCAGCATCACAAGCCTGGCAGGGTGCAAGTAGCCCAGACGAGCCACACCACCCCACAGTGAATCCCGCCCCTAGGAGAGGAGAAGAGAAGGCACACACCAGTCTGACTGTGGCCCCAGCAGTGGGCTGGGGGCAGACATCAGGTCTGACTGCGGCCCCGCCCACCAACTCCAGTTATACACCACAGCACAGGGGAAGTGCCCTGCAGGTCCTCACCACGCCAGGGACTATCCAAAATGACCAAGCAGAAGAATTCCCCTCAGAAGAATCTCCAGGAAATAACAACAGCTAATGAGCTGATCAAAAAGGACTTAAATAACATAACAGAAAGTGAATTTAGAATAATAGTCATAAAATTAATCGCTGGGCTTGAAAACAGTATACAGGACAGCAGAGAATCTCTTGCTACAGAGATCAAGGGACTAAGGAACAGTCACGAGGAGCTGAAAAACGCTTTAAACGAAATGCAAAACAAAATGGAAACCACCACGGCTCGGATGGAAGAGGCAGAGGAGAGAATAGGTGAACTAGAAGATAAAGTTATGGAAAAAGAGGAAGCTGAGAAAAAGAGAGATAAAAAAATCCAGGAGTATGAGGGGAAAATTAGAGAACTAAGTGATACACTAAAAAGAAATAATATACGCATAATTGGTATCCCAGAGGAGGAAGAGAGAGGGAAAGGTGCTGAAGGGGTACTTGAAGAAATAATAGCTGAGAACTTCCCTGAACTGGGGAAGGAAAAAGGCATTGAAATCCAAGAGGCACAGAGAACTCCCTTCAGACATAACTTGAATCGATCTTCTGCACGACATATCATAGTGAAACTGGCAAAATACAAGGATAAAGAGAAAATTCTGAAAGCAGCAAGGGGTAAACGTGCCCTCACATATAAAGGGAGACCTATAAGACTCGTGACTGATCTCTCTTTTGAAACTTGGCAGGCCAGAAAGAATTGGCACGAGATTTTCAGGGTGCTAGACAGAAAAAATATGCAGCCGAGAATCCTTTATCCAGCAAGTCTGTCATTTAGAATAGAAGGAGAGATAAAGGTCTTCCCAAACAAACAAAAACTGAAGGAATTTGTCACCACTAAACCAGCCCTACAAGAGATCCTAAGGGGGACCCTGTGAGACAAAGTCCCAGAGACATCACTATAAGCATAAAACATACAGACATCACAATGACTCTAAACCCGTATCTTTCTATAATAACACTGAATGTAAATGGATTAAATGCGCCAACCAAAAGACATAGGGTATCAGAATGGATAAAAAACCAAGACCCATCTATTTGCTGTCTACAAGAGACTCGTTTTAGACCTGAGGACACCTTTAGATTGAGAGTGAGGGGATGGAGAACTATTTATCATGCGACTGGAAGCCAAAAGAAAGCTGGAGTAGCCATACTTATATCAGACAAACTAGACTTTAAATTAAAGGCTGTAACAAGAGATGAAGAAGGACATTATATAATAGTTACAGGGTCTATCCATCAGGAAGAGCTAACAATTATAAATGTCTATGCACCGAATACCAGAGCCCCCAAATATATAAAACAATTACTCATAAACATAAGCAACCTTATTGATAAGAATGTGGTAATTGCAGGGGACTTTAATACACCACTTACAGAAATGGATAGATCATCTAGACACATGGTCAATAAAGAAACAAGGGCCCTGAATGAGACATTGGATCAGATGGACTTGACAGATATATTTAGAACTCTGCATCCCAAAGCAACAGAATATACTTTCTTCTCGAGTGCACATGGAACATTCTCCAAGATAGATCATATACTGGGTCACAAAACAGCCCTTCATAAGTTTACAAGAATTGAAATTATACCATGCTTACTTTCAGACCACAATGCTATGAAGCTTGAAATCAACCACAGAAAAAAGTCTGGAAAACCTCCAAAAGCATGGAGGTTAAAGAACACCCTACTAACGAATGAGTGGGTCAACCAGACAGTTAGAGAAGAAATTAAAAAATATATGGAAACAAACGAAAATGAAAATACAACAATCCAAACGCTTTGGGACGCAGCAAAGGCAGTCCTGAGAGGAAAATATATTGCAATCCAGGCCTATATCAAGAAACAAGAAAAATCCCAAATACAAAATCTAACAGCACACCTAAAGGAACTAGAAGCAGAACAGCAAAGGCAGCCTAAGCCCAGCAGAAGAAGAGAAATAATAAAGATCAGAGCAGAAATAAACAATATAGAAACTAAAAAAACTGTAGAGCAGATCAACGAAACCAAGAGTTGGTTTTTTGAAAAAATAAACAAAATTGACAAACCTCTAGCCAGGCTTCTCAAAAAGAAAAGGGAGATGACCCAAATAGATAAAATCATGAATGAAAATGTAATGATTACAACCAATCCCTCAGAGATACAAACAATTATCAGGGAATACTATGAAAAATTATATGCCAACAAATTGGACAACCTGGAAGAAATGGACAAATTCCTGAACACCCACACTCTTCCAAAACTCAAGCAGGAGGAAATAGAAAGCTTGAACAGACCCATAACCAGTGAAGAAATTGAATCGGTTATCAAAAATCTCCCAACAAATAAGAGTCCAGGACCAGATGGCTTCCCAGGGGAGTTCTACCAGACGTTTAAAGCAGAGATAATACCTATCCTTCTCAAGCTATTCCAAGAAATAGAAAGGGAAGGAAAACTTCCAGACTCATTCTATGAAGCCAGTATTACTTTGATTCCTAAACCAGACAGAGACCCAGTAAAAAAAGAAAACTACAGGCCAATATCCCTGATGAATATGGATGCAAAAATTCTCAATAAGGTACTAGCAAATCGAATTCAACGGCATATAAAAAGAATTATTCACCATGATCAAGTGGGATTCATTCCTGGGATGCAAGGCTGGTTCAATATTCGCAAATCAATCAACGTGATACATCACATTAACAAAAAAAAAGAGAAGAACCATATGATCCTGTCAATCGATGCAGAAAAGGCCTTCGACAAAATCCAGCACCCTTTCTTAATAAAAACCCTTGAGAAAGTCGGGATAGAAGGAACATACTTAAAGATCATAAAAGCCATTTATGAAAAGCCCACAGCTAACATCATCCTCAACGGGGAAAAACTGAGAGCTTTTTCCCTGAGATCAGGAACACGACAAGGATGCCCACTCTCACCGCTGCTGTTTAACATAGTGCTGGAATTTCTAGCATCAGCAATCAGACAACAAAAGGAAATCAAAGGCATCAAAATTGGCAAAGATGAAGTCAAGCTTTCGCTTTTTGCAGATGACATGATATTATACATGGAAAATCCGATAGACTCCACCAAAAGTCTGCTAGAACTGATACAGGAATTCAGCAAACTTGCAGGATACAAAATCAATGTACAGAAATCAGTTGCATTCTTATACACTAACAATGAAGCAACAGAAAGACAAATAAAGAAACTGATCCCATTCACAATTGCACCAAGAAGCATAAAATACCTAGGAATAAATCTAACCAAAGATGTAAAGGATCTGTATGCTGAAAACTATAGAAAGCTTATGAAGGAAATTGAAGAAGATTTAAAGAAATGGAAAGACATTCCCTGCTCATGGATTGGAAAAATAAATATTGTCAAAATGTCAATACTACCCAAAGCTATCTACACATTCAATGCAATCCCAATCAAAATTGCACCAGCATTCTTCTCGAAACTAGAACAAGCAATCCTAAAATTCCTATGGAACCACAAAAGGCCCCGAATAGCCAAAGGAATTTTGAAGAAGAAGACCAAAGCAGGAGGCATCACAATCCCAGACTTTAGCCTCTACTACAAAGCTGTCATCATCAAGACAGCATGGTATTGGCACCAAAACAGACACATAGACCAATGGAATAGAATAGAAACCCCAGAACTAGACCCACAAACGTATGGCCAACTCATCTTTGACAAAGCAGGAAAGAACATCCAATGGAAAAAAAGACAGCCTCTTTAACAAATGGTGCTGGGAGAACTGGACAGCAACATGCAGAAGGTTGAAACTAGACCACTTTCTCACACCATTCACAAAAATAAACTCAAAATGGATAAAGGACCTAAATGTGAGACAGGAAACCATCAAAACCTTAGAGGAGAAAGCAGGAAAAGACCTCTCTGACCTCAGCCGTAGCAATCTCTTCCTCGACACATCCCCAAAGGCAAGGGAATTAAAAGCAAAAGTGAATTACTGGGACCTTATGAAGATAAAAAGCTTCTGCACAGCAAAGGAAACAACCAACAAAACTAAAAGGCAACCAACGGAATGGGAAAAGATATTCGCAAATGACATATCGGACAAAGGGCTAGTATCCAAAATCTATAAAGAGCTCACCAAACTCCACACCCGAAAAACAAATAACCCAGTGAAGAAATGGGCAGAAAACATGAATAGACACTTCTCTAAAGAAGACACCCAGATGGCCAATAGGCACATGAAAAGATGTTCAGCATCGCTCCTTATCAGGGAAATACAAATCAAAACCACACTCAGGTATCACCTCACGCCAGTCAGAGTGGCCAAAATGAACAAATCAGGAGACTATAGATGCTGGAGAGGATGTGGAGAAACGGGAACCCTCTTGCACTGTTGTTGGGAATGCAAATTGGTGCAGCCGCTCTGGAAAGCAGTGTGGAGGTTCCTCAGAAAATTAAAAATAGACCTACCCTATGACCCAGCAATAGCACTACTAGGAATTTATCCAAGGGATACAGGAACACTGATGCACAGGGCCACTTGTACCCAATGTTCATAGCAGCACTCTCAATAATAGCCAAATTATGGAAAGAGCCTAAATGTCCAGCAACTGATGAATGGATAAAGAAATTGTGGTTTATATACACAATGGAATATTACGTGGCAATGAGAAAAAATGAAATATGGCCTTTTGTAGCAACGTGGATGGAACTGGAGAGTGTGATGCTAAGTGAAATAAGCCATACAGAGAAAGACAGATACCATATGGTTTCACTCTTATGTGGATCCTGAGAAACTTAACAGGAACCCATGGGGGAGGGAAAGGAAAAAAAAAAAGAGGTTAGAATGGGAGAGAGCCAAAGCATAAGAGACTTAAAAACTGAGAACAAACTGAGGGTTGATGGGGGGTGGGAGGGAGGAGAGGGTGGGTGATGGGTATTGAGGAGGGCACCTTTTGGGATGAGCACTGGGTGTTGTATGGAAACCAATTTGTCAATAAATTTCATTAAAAAAAATAAAAAGTAAAAATTTATTTAGTTATAAATTTTTCTATGGAGTAAAAGTTTTTGTAGATTCTATAGAAATAAAAATATATTAAAGACAGGATAACTAATCTCTGTAGAAATTTGGGAATGCACAGAAAATATTAAATAAGCTGAAATCAACTATTAATATTTTTGCATTTCCTATTACATTTTATGCATACACATGCTGCCTGCATTTTTCTAATCCCAAAAGTACAAAAATCAATTTTTTCCATAGGTCCTATGGCAACAAAATTCTGACCTGAGCTGAACTTATTTAGTAATGGAACTTGACCTCAGCTGACATGAGGTTATTTATACTCTTAATTTATCCCACTTGGAGTGAATACTCATACATTTCCTGAAGATTAATGTGCTTCAACATAGAATAATGCTTCAGATACCACTGAATCTTTGTAATCTTTGTAATTACCTTTAAATTGTAACAATTCTGAATTCCAAAATACATCTGATCCTAAGGATTTAATATGGGGCTTTATGTCCTTTTTAAAAAATGTTTTAAAACTTTTATTCTGACTCTCAGAGAATTCCAAGAAGATATAGAGAAGAAATGTGACAACACATGTGGATTCATGGTGGATTTATGTGGTAATCAAAATAAAGTCATCCTCCCTCACCCCAATCAAAGATGTCAACACTCTACTCTTTAGAATCTGTGGATGTGTCAGGTTATATGGAAAAGGAGAATTAAGGTTTTAGATGGATTAAGGTTGCTAATCAGCTGATCTTGTTATGGAAAGTTTCTCTTCAATTATCTGAGTGGGTCAAGGTAATCACAGGTGATTCTACTTGTAAGAGACAGAATGGAGTCCGGATAGAGAGAACCAGAGCGATGGCAGTGAGAGAAGTTTTCAGCTCTACATCACTGACTTTGAAGATGGTGGACAAGGACTAGGAGTTGAGGAAAGCAAGAAGCCACCAGAAGCTGGAAAGAGCAAGAAAATAGATTCTCTCCTAGAAAGAAAGACATCCCAGGGAGACTCATCTTGTACTTTTGAGCTCCAGAAATGTAGGATGATGAATTTGTGTTGTTTTAAACCAGTTTGTGGTAATATTAACAATATGAAATTATACAAGTAGATGTGTTTATATGTGTGTGGACACATATATGTGTGTATGGTATGTATGTGCCATAAATTTGTATATACACACATCACACATATTCATACTTATGTGCACCTATATATATATAGTTGATATATATGCTTAGATGCATTTTTAACCAATATCTGAATCATACAATACCTGGCAGAGTAGAAACTCAATAAGAATTTTAGATATATGAATGAATGAATGAATGAGCTGAATATTCTATGTATTATAAAAACAGATGGAGATGGGATTGCAAAGGACTTGAGAGTGGAGAGGAGTCAGTTTTTGGTCAGTGTAATATTGCTTCACAACAAATTTAAAGCTTCTTTTTTAAAGAGTTTTCATTTTCTTTTCTTAATATTTATTTATTTGAAGAGAGAGAGAGAGAGAGAGCACACAAGTAGGGGGCGAGGCAGAGAGAGAGAGAGAGATAGAGAGAGAATCCCAAGCTGTCAGAGCAGAGACCGATGCAAGGCTCAAATTCACGAACTGTGAGATCATGACCTGAGCAGAAATCAAGAGGCCTAACCAGCTGAGCCACTCAGGCATCCCACAAATTCAAAATTTCTGCGGCAAGCAACAATGAAAGTAGTTGCTAGCTCACAAGTTTGCAGGTCAGCTGAAGTAACTTAGTTTCACATTGCCTGTCAGAAGGTGGCTTTTCTGGTTGTGTCTCTCAGCCTCCTCTCATGGTGAAGACAGATGCATGGCAGTAGCATGCCCGGCCACCAGAGCACACAACCTGCATCAAGTCGGCTAACTCACTGCCCAGAATAGACTACAGGGCCATGTCCGAACTCAAGAGGTAGGAAGTATATTTACCTTTTGTGAGTTGAATTTCAAAGTTATGTCAAAAAGACATAAATATAAGGAGAGATAAAGAATTGAGACCTAAGACTTAATTTATCATTTAATTTTTGGCTGAAGCCAAAAAATAACATTGGGGTATGCCAAACTAAATAATACCTTCAAGGACCTAAGAAGGAATCTATATGTTGCTATGGAAGAAAGAACATAAATGGGATGCACTTATTAAGAAAAGAGGGTTTCATCTGACTAATAAGGAATTAACTAGGAGTGAGGATGTGTTTTAAATGGCAATTTATAAATATTGGGAAAAGCATTTCTTTGTGCCCTTTTAAATGTACTTTATTTTTTAGAGCGTTTTAGGTCCTTAGCAAAATTGAACAGAAAGAGCATTCCATACCTCCTGTTTGCCCTGCTCCCCACCCCCCAGTCTTTCTCACTATCAACATTCTACAGCATAGTGGTACCTCTGTGAAACTACCATATACTGACATAGAGTTATCACCCTAAGTCCACAGTTCATATTACGTTCACTCTTGGTGTTGTACATTCTATAGGCTTGGACAAATGTATAACAACATATACACCACCCCCCCACACCCTGCCCCATTATAGCATCTGAAGAGTAGTTTTACTGCCCTAAAAATCCTCTATGCTCTACTAGGACCGCCCCACTAGCCCCCTAAAATCACAATTTTTTTACACTGTCTCTGCAGTTTCGCCTTTTCCAAAATGTCATATAGTTGGAATCATACACTGTTTAGCCTTGTCAGATTGACTTCTTTCACTTGGTAATACGCGTTTAAGCTCCCTTTGTGTCTTTGCATTGTTTGATAGCTCGTTTCTTTTTAGTATTTGATATTATTAATTGTCTAGATGTACCACAGTTTGTTTACTCATTCACCTACTGAAGGGCATCATGGTTGCTTCCAGGTTTTGGCAATTATGAATAAAGCTGCTATGAACATCTGTATTCAAGGTTTTGCATAGACATACATTTTCAATTCTTTGGGTAAATACCAAGAAGAATGAATGCTGGATTGTATGGTATGAGTATGCTGAGTATTGTAGGAAACTGACAAGCTGTTTTCTAAAGTGGGTATACCATTTTGTGTTCCAATCAACAATGAAAGAGTTCCTGTTGCTCCATATCCTTGTCAGCATTTGGTGTTGCCAGTGTTCCAGTATTGGCCATTTTAACAGGTGTGTAATTGTATCTCATTGTTGTTTTTAATTTGCCTTTCCCTGATGACATGTGATATGGAGCATCCTTTCATATGCTTATTTTCTATCTGTGTATCTTCTTTGATGAGGTGTCTGTTTTAAATATTTTACTCATTTAAAAAAAATTTTTTAATGTTTATTTTTGAGAGAGAAAGAGAGAAACAGAGTACGAGCGGGGGTGGGGGTGGGCAGGGAGAGAGGGAGACACAGAATCTGAAGCAGGCTCTAGGCTCTGAGCTGTCAGCACAGAGCCCGATGCACGGCTCCAACTCACAGACCACGAGATCATGACCTGAGCCGAAGTTGGACGCTTAACCAACTGAGCCACCCAGGTGCCCCTATTTTGCTCATTTTCTAATTGGCTTGTTTGTTTTATTTTTAAGAGTTCTTTGTATATTTTAGATGAATACTTTATTAGCTCCATCTTTCACAAATATTTTCTTCTAGTCTGTGGCTTGTCTTCTCATTCTCTTGTCATTGTCTTTCATAGAACACAAGTTTTAATTTATTTAGTTAATTAATTTATTTTTTAAACGTTTATTTCTTTTTGAGACAGAGAGAGACATAGCATGGATGGGGGAGGGTCAGAGAGAGAGGGAGACACAGAATCCGAAACAGGCTCCAGACTCTGAGCTGTCAGCACAGAGCCTGACATGGGGCTCGAACTCACGGACTGCTAGATCATGACCTGAGCTGAAGTCGGATGCTTAACTGACTGAGCCACCCAAGCGCCCCCACAAGTTTTAATTTAATGAGTCTGGTATATCAATTATTTCTTTCATAGATTGTGTTCTATCTAAAAAGTCTTGGTGTTCTATCTAAAAAGTCATCACCTTGTTCAAGGTCATCTAGCTTTTCTTCTCTGTTATAGTGTATGAATTTCTTAGTCTAACATTTTACATTTAGTTCTATGATCTGTTTTGAATTAATTTTTGGAAAGGGCATAAGATCTGTATCTCTATGTCCTTTTTGCATGTGGATGTCTAGTTTTTCCAGTAATATGCATTTAAGCTCCCTGTGTGTCTTTGCATTGTTTAAAAAGGCTATCTTTCCTCCTTTGTATTGCCTTTGTTCCTTTCTCAAAGATCAGTGACTATATTTATGTGGATCTATTTCAGGGTTCTCTATTCTGTCCAATTGACCTATCTATTCTTTCACCAATATCACAATGTCTTGATAACTGTCGCTTCATGGCAATTCTTGATGTTGGGTAGTGACATTCCTCTGACTTTGTTCTTTTCCTTCAATATCGTGTTGGCTATTGTGTCCTTTTGCTTGTACATATAAACATTAGAATCAGTTTGTTGATATTCACAACACCCTTCTGGGATTTTGACTTAGATTGTGTTAAATCTATAGATCTAGTTGGGAAGAAATGACACCTTGACAATATGAGTGTTCCCATCCATAAACATGGAATATCTTTCCATTTATTTAGATCTTCTTAATTTTTTTCACCAGAATTTTGTTATTCTCATATAAATCTTATACATGTTTTGTTAGATTTATCCCTAAATATTTCTTATTTGGGGTGCTACCATAAATGATATGTTTTTAATTTCAAATCCCACTTGTTCAATGCCGGTATATAGGAAAGCTATTGACTTGAATGATGATATCTTGCAACCTTGCTATAATTGCTTATTAGTTTAAGGGGGGTTTTGTTGTTGACTTTTTAAAGTTTTCTACACAGACAATGATGTCTTCTGCAAACAAAGTCAGTTTTATTTCTCCCTTCCTTATCTGTATACTGCTAATTTCCTTCTCTTGTTTTACTGCATTAGCTAGAATTTTCAGTATGATGTTGAAAACGAGTGTGAGGGGAGAACATCCAAGCTTTTTTCCCTAATCTTAGTGGAAAAGCTTCAAGTTTCCTACCCCTAAGTATGATGTTAGCTACAGGGTTTTTGTAGATTTTTCTTATTAAACTGGGGAGAAAAATAATTTTTAAAGCTGACAACAACCATTATATTATATAAACATTGTGTGAAAAGTAGAGTATATACTCCCTTAAAATATTTCTAAGATGATCAGATTTATGCCATGATTCTTAATTCAAAATTGGTTTCAAAAGTCTATGGGTTTGGGGCTCCTGGGTGGCTCAGTCGGTTAAGCGTCCAGCTTCAGCTCAGGTCATGATCTCATGGTTTGTGAGTTCAAACCCCGCATCAGGCTCTGTGCTGACAGCTCAGAGCCTGGAGCCTGCTTCAGATTCTGTGTCTCCCTCTCTCTCTGCCCCTCTCCAGTTTATGCTCTCTCTCTCTCTCTCTCTCAAAAATAAATAAATAAACATTTTTATAAGTCTAAGAAATTTCATCTTTATTAAGAGGTATAAGAAGCTATCAGTGCCCTCAAGTTGTCTTACGAGTCATGCGAAAAGTGTGCAGCACCCCATAAGAGGGATTTGCAGATTCTCTCTTATGACTGAAGAAACATTTTCATGTTCTGTGTCAGGCCTCCTCTCTTAATGCTTCTGTTTAGATTTTTACTTCTTTCTTGTTTCCCTGTACCTTCCACAGCCACTTCAGATTCAGGCCAAGGATGCAATTTAAGTTTTACTCCTGGAAGCTTGTGTCAAGACTACCCTTACTTCCAGCTTCCATATCTCCATTCTCAGCCTTTCCAGCCCTAGCTTGGCTCCTCAGAACTCTAGTAATAGTCCAGCATTTTAAGTTACAGCTTATTGACAAGAAGAGACCCATGGATGTGAATAGGTTGGACCATTAATACTAAGCAAATCTTTTATTTATGCATTTGTACTTTCTCCTATTTCTGTTTCACGTCTTAACAATGGAATGTATGACATTCTCCATGGGAAATGCTGTGATGATTTACATGTGTTAGGTTCATCAAGGCCTTTTAAAGACTTTACTCAGCTGGGTCCTTCATGCGATAGATTCTAAAAATGCACTATGATTTCGGCTAGTGGAATAGGACTTATTACCCTCATTCATCATCAAACTTCATGAGATTAACTGTCTCTCAGCACAAGCAGTTTTCATGAGAAACCATAATACAACCACTGCTTGGGGAAGATAGTACCAAAACAAATGAATAGAGGTGTGTTGAAGTAGCATTTCCTGTCATCAAATACTCCTGCCAGGACAACTGTGAAACTTGAAACCACTGGCCAAGCCTCTGCTTCTGAAAAGTACCTGCTTTAGCTTACCAATTTCTGTACATGTTCCTCCTTTCCTCCTCCTCCACCTCGTCCTCGTCATCTTCCTTCTAATTAGTAAAGCTGGGAAGGAAAGTAGCATCTTTTTTTTTTTGAGTTTACTTATTTATTTTGAGAGAGAGAGAGAGAAAATATGAGTTGGGGAGGGGCAGAGAGAGAGAATCTCAAGCAGGCTCCACACTGTAAGCATGGAGTGTGATGCAGGGCTTGAACTCACCAACCATGAGATCATGATTTGAGCCGAAGTCAGACGCTTAACCAACTGAGTCACCCAGGTGCCTCTCCTTCCTTTCTATATGCTATGTACATGATCTGTCTTCTTTGTCAACTTCTCCCTTTGGATATGACAAAGAAGACAGATCATAAAGAAAAAGCAGGGATGAACAGAGTTGGGAGGGAGGGGGAAGGAGCTATTTTAGACAGGGCTTTCAATGAAGGCTCTCTTAGAAACTGTTGAATATAGGCATGAAAAGAATAAGGAAACAGGCTTCATGAATACATAAACGTGAAAAATTTATAGCTGAAAAATATTCTAGACAAGGAAAACGAGTTCTAATAGTGAGTTGGGAATATGGTCGATGGTTTTTATTATTTATTTATTTGTTTATTTAAAACGCTTATTTACTTAAATATAGAGAGAGACAGAGTACGAGCAGGGGAGGGACAGAGACAAAGGGAGGCAGAACCGGAAGCAGGCTTCAGGCTCCGAGCTGTCAGCACAGAGCCTGACACGGGGCTTGAACTCACAAACCGTGAGATCACAACCTGAGCTAAAGTCAGACGCCCAACTGACTGAGCAACCCAGGAGCCCCTGGTTGATAGTTTTTAAAGGGGCGAACGTGTCTAGGGAAGTGAATGAGAGGAACATGACAGAGAATCAGATCATATGGGACTTTAACCACCATGGAGGGGACACTGGATTTTTTTCTAAGTGTTACGGAAAACCAAAAGGGGTTTGAGAGCAAGAGACTGACGTGACCAAATTAAAAATTTTAAAGGGTTACTAGTAATCCTTATAGAGTGGATTGTAGTGTAAGGACTACAAAGAGAAAGTAGGGAGAGTGATCATTTGAATTTTGCAGTGGTTCAGGCAAAAGATGGTGTTGGCAGCGGCTGTGGCAGTAGCACTGAGAAGATAAGGAGTGGAAAGGATGAGATAGAGAAGACAGAAGGATGACTCTAGGGTTTTGATTCTGAATAATTGGGTAGTACCAATTTTCTGAGATGGGAAATACTGAGAGAGGAAGAATTTGGGGGGAAGCATTTTGTGTATGTTAACTTTAAGATGCCTATTTAACAACCAAGTGGAGATACCACAGAATGAGTTGGGTATCTAAGGCTGATGATCAGGGGATAGTTCGTACTGGACATGCATGTGAAAATGCATGTCATTTGTGCACTATAGATAATCTTTGGAACCATGGCCCTGGAGAGGATCACCTGCAGACTGAGTCTAGCTAGAGAAATTTTGGGTTGGATCATTGGGGCACACCAGTAAGCAAAGAAGCCAATAAGCAAAGAGAGCCCAGATGAAGTGACTCAGGAGAGAGGAGGAAAGCCTGAGTTTCTACCATATGTCTTTAGACCATACACTCTCAGTGTCTTTGTTAAACCAATTGCTAGAATGTGGCTTGGTCACTATTTCTCTATTTCTACATTAGGAACCAACATTTATGCCAATGGTTATTAACAACACAACATTGGTAATGAAAAGAAGTTTGAGACATCATCTCAGCCATCTCCCTTTTTTACAGAGTGACTAAAAAACATATAATAAATCTGAATCATCCTTATAAACACCCCCATTAAAGTATAAATCTAAATTGAAAAAAAGAGAACACTTACCATATATTAAATATGTATAATTCTCACTCACTTGGGAGTAAACAACAAATTACAGATATCCCCAAAATGACTTATGATTGATGTGGGAATTTACTCTTGGACACAGAGTAATGGGCATTTGGTATACCTACATATGTGCCCGCCATGCCTCATATTGATGGTAATCAGGTACTATGTTATGGTAATCAAAGAACAACTTGAACATAGTGGTGAAAAAATCTGAAACTGACTCAGATTATCCAACAAGGTAGATGACTCAATCATGGATAATCTCAATTTCATTTGACTTTTTGTTGTCTCTTTATAATTCTTTTTACCATTGTTCAGTCTCTGGAATTCCCAGCAGACTTAATAGCATTGGTTTAAAGAAATGTTATTAGAAGCAAACATTTAAAATATTGCAAAATCTGAAAGAAGTTTTAAAAGGTTAAATATATACTAAAATTTGAGGTTAATTATTTTTTAAGATGTCTGATATTGTCAAATCCCCTTGAAGAAATTAAAAAATAACTTTATTTCAGCCTACTAGAGGAAACTGATGTTTTCTCATAGAAGGAAGTTTCCAAGAAAGGAACTAATTAGTCATAAGGGCCATTAAATCTCCTAAAATGAACAAAGGTTCCACTGGAAACTATATAAATATTCATAAAAATATTACTTTTACTGACAAGATGTCATTTGCTTTATTAAAATCACCTAATTTGAGTAAAGTATCCTCAGAGATATACGAGAACACAGGGTGGTAGGAATATTAAACGTGATAAATTTTTAACACTTCAATCCTCCTCTTTAATACTTCTTATTTTGCCCTTTGTAGCAAATGAGTTCAATGAGTTGCTTTAAAACTTGGAAATTATCGTAATGTGTCCCATCATAGCCTTTGGTGCAATGGCTTATTGGTAATCACCACCTGCTACTTCTCACTGATGGAAAAAGGCTACACTGTCTAGAAAACAGCTTGACAAGCATAGGACGCTGAATTAGCTTCCCTGAGTTCTACTTCCAAGTCATTCAAGGAGTTATAAAGCAGAGTATATAAAACTAGGTTTGGCCTATCCACCCTGGCTTACCTTAGAGAGATAGTTTGGCTTTATTTATTTATGTATTTATTTGCTTGTTTGAAGTTTATTTATTTATTTTGAGAGAGAGAGCAAGCAGAGGAGAGACAGGGGGAGAGAGAGGATCCAAAGCAGGCTCCTCACTGTCAGCATAGAGCACAATGGGAGGTTCGAACTCACTAACCGTGAGATATTGACTAGAGCCAAAATCAAGTCAGATGCCTAACTGACTAAGCCACCCAGGTGCCCCAGAGCGATAGTGGGTTTTCAGTCGTGGAATCTGAAAATGTGCTGCTGGATTCCAGGTATAGCAATTATTTATAGTAGAGCTGATGTTTTCTTAATTAAAAATAGAGGACTTAAAAATCATCTCAGATATGTGAATATTTTTCCCTCATCAATTTATGTTTCTCTAGAAAAAAAATTAGACACAACATATCCTAAAAACTGGCACTAAGCATGTGTCAAAGTTTTAAAAATTGCATAAAGAAAGGAAAAAATGCTTTCTTCTGAAAACTACAACTTTCACTTTAATTTTTGCTAACCTAGTCTCTGGTAATATGTTATTTCTACTCTTGGAAGCAAAGGTCAGACATTAGAATGTCATTAGAATTGATCTACTTTGGGGCACCTGGGTGGCTCAGTCGGTTAAGCATCTGAATTCAGCTCAGGTCATGATCTCACAGTCAGTGTGTTCGAGCCCTGCTTTGAGCTCTGTGCTGACAGCTCAGAGCCTTGAGCCTGCTTCGGATTCTGTGTCTCCCTCTGTCTCTGCTCCTCCCCTTCCCTCCCCTCCCCTCTCTCTCAAAAATAAATAATCATTAAAAAAAAATTGATCTACTTATTTAAAAGATATATTACTGCAGAGGACCCCAAATCTGTTTTACACACATGTCTCAGAAGCAGAAATAACTATTCTTAAGATATTGGCAATTTTCACCAGGCTCAAATTATGCTAACCTTTTAAACCACATACAATTAATTAAATTACTTCATTAATTTTGAAATTTCATATTATTTCATGTTCCTCATTTCCAATGTTTCTGTTAGTTTGGAAATATCCATACATTGGGGGAGGGAGGGCTTAAACAACAAACATTTATTTGTCACAGTTCTGGAGGATAGGAAGTCCAAGATCAGGCTGCTAGCAGATTTTATGTAGAGTGAGGACACTCTTCCTGGTTAGCAAACATCTACCTTTTTGCTATATCTTCACATGGCCTAGAGAATGAAGGCTGGACTCTTCGTCTTCTTACAAAGACACTAATCCAATCACGGGGACTCCATCCTCAAGATCTCATCTAAGTCTAATTACTTCCCCAAGGCCCTCTCCAAATACCATCACGCTGGGGTTTAGGGCTTCAACATATAAATTTTTGGTGGTGGGGGTTGACACAAACTTTCAGTCCATAGCAGCGTCTTTTTAAGGACTTAAATCAATAATAATGCCAACAATATCAACTTTTATTTATGTAGAATACTTGCTCTGAGCCAAGCACTGTCCTAAGGATATTTTATATATAGAAGCTTATCTAATCCTTACAACAACTCTACAAGGTAGTATACTCTTATCACCTCCATTTTACAGATGGAGAAATAGGAAAAGTGATATTAAGTAGCTTGCTTGAGGTCATTAGGATGGGAGGCTGGCCAAACTGAGATTTAAATTTAGTCTGATTTCAGAGCCTACTGTCTTAACTGGTATGCTCCATAGTATTTATTTACTTCTATGTTTTTGTTTAACTTATTAGTATCTTTAAAAAAGAGTATGGTACATAATACTAAGGAAAGCAATCTTTAGTTTTTGCTCAATAACTGATCATTAGCTCTAGTAATTCTTAAAAATATAACTAACTTCTTCAACAACCAGGGCTCTTCTGCAAATCAGTGAATGTGTTTCAGGGCTCTACACAGTTACTGATTTATTTATTTATTACTGCTGAGTTGGGATAATGTGACGGTCTTTGTGAATAGCATGCAGGTAAGTGCATATAAGAAACACGTTTTTTCTAGGCAGGATAACTAAGGAGAAGGTACAGATTAGAAGCAGCCTGGGTAGGCCAAATTTCTCTCTAAATCTGGGGGATGTTTTTACTAGCAGTATCTGACTTAACTCAGGAAATTTTTAACCTTGCTGTTCAGTTATGGAGTTTCTATTATGAATTAAGTATACTTTATGATAATTATGGGTTTCCCTGGATATCTCAACAGTATATTAGTAACAACAATTTCATTAAAATGACCCATATCAAAACAAGGAATAAAGCATGTTTTTATGTTTCTTTTATGTCTTCTTTTTATTTCAAAACCATTTTGATTATTCATCCATGGATATTTTAAAGAAATTCCTGGGAAAGTCTTCTATACTATTAATTTTCAGTTGCCCATAATAGTGTTCTTTGCTGGTCTTCAAAGAGCTTTTGAACAAAATGTTGTTACATTAAAGAAAATGGCAGCTATCACCAACCGTGTCGTACAGACAATCGCTCCTGACACATAGACATATAATGGTCTTGCATGATATTACAAAACAAATTAGTTTCAGAGCTAGACTTCCGATTTAATCTGTATCCATGGCATCTGATAAAAAAGTTAAAATTCCTGTAAAATACAAATAATAATAACATCATGAAAATATCTGTTGTAGGGCACAATTCGAGGACATATAAATGTGCCTTTAGAGAATTCTTCAGCTTACAGGGAACTTAGGGAACAATCTTCTCAAATTTCCTGGTAATTTATAGGTAAAAATGAATTGATTTACCTAAAGCTGCATAGTTTTCTCATGATAAAGTACTAGAATTTCATTTTATGTTCATTCTACAGGTATTGAGAGGTTACTACATGCCAATTTTCTGCTGTGTGGCAGGAATTCAAAGATGACTAATGCACTAGTATTGGTAGTAGGAAAGAAAAAGAAGGTAAAAGAATAATTGTATTCTGGCATGATTGTTTTATGAGAGTAGAGAGTCCATTTCTATCTCTGATACTGCCCTGCCCCATACCACTGCCTCCTTGCTTTCCAAGTCAGGAAAACAAATGTACTATTGTTACAATGGTTATTTTTTCTTTCATTTTTAAATATGTTTTTTTTTTTTGAGAGAGAGTGAAAGTGAGCATGGGTGGGGGCAGGGAGAGAGAGAGAATCTCAAGCAGGTTCTGCACTCTCAGTGCAGAGGCTGACGCTGGGCTTAAACTCATGAACTGTGAGATCATGATCTGAGCTAAAATCAGGAGTTGGTCGCTTAACCAACCGAGCCACCCAGGTGCCCCCAAATGATTAATTTTTATTTGAGTATAATTGGCACACAATACTACATTAGTTTCAGGTGTACAATATAGTGATTCAGTTTCTCTATACATTATGCTAGGCTCACTACAATTATAGCTGACACCTGTCACCATGCCACACTATTATAATATCAGACTATATTCCTTATGCTGTGCCTTTTGTTCCCATGGATTATGTTAAAATAATCAATGTTTGCTTTGAAATTACATTCATAATTATACTTCCAAACTAGAATCTGGAAAAGTCAAGGATATAGTTGGCAAAGTGTTTGGTCAAATTTTGCCAAATGCTATCTTTCTAAAACGATGATCCATTAAGTGTGTGTGTGTGTGTATGTGTGTGTGTGTGTGTGTGTGTGTGTTAGTTTATTAAAGCTATTACTCTCATTATAGTTTATTAAATTTATTGAAGGTATATTGTGAGGTATTCTATCCCTTTAATTCTAACTATTCAGTATTCATGTCTGGGTTTTTGTCCTAAGCAAATTATGACAAATGTGAAGCTTTCCCCTGAAGCTTATAATTTGTTATCACTCACCTATAGATGCACAAATCAGCCAAAAAGAAACACTGAATAGACGAAGAAGCTGAGTAATTAATTTAAATGATTCATTTTAATTTGGGGCTTTGAGAGTGCTTGTGGATGTTGTAATAGGGGAAGCCTAGCAGGAAAATGATGAAATGGAAAAAATCATCACTCAAATTCACCTCCAGGATTCCTGGAGGGATTGTGGCAGCAGTGAGAATCAGTGCAATCAAAACACTCTTTTAATCACAAGGAATATAAATTTGATCAGGTGTCTTAAATAGTGCAAGCATCTGGTGTACATTACATTTCCCCCTTATAGGGGAAATAATTTCATCTGGTATTAAAGATTTTTATATCTGCATATTCCCTTAATACACACTACTCTTTTTAAAATTCAAACTAAATTCATACTTCTAAGGGTAAGATAATAGCTTAGAATCTTCTATAATCCCACATTGTATTTTACATAATTGCTTCCCTTTGAGCACATTATTATTACCATTTCTTAATATCTGATCATCATCTGTCTGATCCTAAGCACACCAAAGATAGAATATCATTTCCCACAGACATTAAATTTATGAAACTAGTTTTGCCAAAAACATCTCTGATATGAAAGGGATATTTTTTCCCAGAGAAGGTTGCCACTCATTTTCTACACATTAGGCATGTCACTGAACCTCTCCATGGTTAATGTTTTTCTCTTTTTAAAAATATTTAAGTATCAGAAAATCTGAGGGCTTTTTTTACAATTTATTTTGAGACACAGAAAGAGTATGAGGTGGGGAGGTGCAGAGAGACAGGGAGACAAAAAAATCCCAAGAAGGCTCCATGCTCTCAGTGCAGAGTCTGACATGGGGCTTGAACTCATGAACCGTGAGATCATGACCTGAGTCCCTGAGTTGAGATCAGGCGCCTTGCCTAAATTCATTTTTTATACTAACAGATGGTATTACAAAAAGATGTTAAACTCTCAAAAAGGAAGTCTCAAAAAAAAAAAAAAAGGAAGTCTCAGAAGTAGTTTTGGTTAATAGGATCAATGTGATTTCTTTAAAAAAAAAAACCAAAAAACAAGTTAGCAGAGCTTTTGTTCACAGAAAGGACTATTTAAAGTTATCAGGATTTAGATCAATATTTAATTTTTTAAAGTTAGAAATAAAATAACATAATTTTCCATATGCCTTGAAGTTCTACTTACAAATCTCATTATGATATTTATAGATCTAGCAAAATGAGAATATTTCCTTCCAGTTTTTCTTGAATTAGTGCACGACTAAAATTAGAATACACACCAAAAAAACAGACATTTTGAAGTTTATTTATTTATTTTGAGAGACAGCACACAGCCAGTGAGGGGGGAAGAGAGAGAGAGAGAGAGAGAGGGAAAGAGAGAGAGAGAGAGGGAGAGAGAGAGAGAATCTGCACTTTCAGTGCAGAGCCTGATGTGGGGCTTGAACTCACGAACTGTGAGATCATGGCCAGGGCTGAAATCAAGAGTCAGACACTTAACTGATTGAACCACCCAGGTGCCCCAAACCAGACTCTTAAATCCAGGGAATAAACTGGTGTCTGCCAGAGGGAAGGTGGGTAAGGAAGATGGGTGAAATATAAAAATGAGATTAAGTGGTACAAACTTCCAGTTATTAAATAAATGAGCTAGAGAGATGGAAAGTACAGCATACGGAATACAGTCAACAATATTGTAATAACATTATATAGTGACTACATTTATTGTGGCAAGCACTGAGGATTGTATGATACTGTTGAATCAATACGTTATACACCTGAAACTATATAAAAATTATACAAATAATATAACATTGCATGTTAATATGCTTTAGTTAAAAAAAACTGAACAGAATACTTGAAAAACTGAACAGAATTACTTGTTCCCTTAAACAAGTAATTTCATTTACTAATTTAATTAATTAAGTTTCCTGGAGCATTTTATACTGCTTTTATGAATAAAACATATTTGAGCTATAAAACTTTGTGAAAGAAACTACCAAATACCACTGAAAGACATTAAATAATATCTAAGTAAATTAAGAGATAGTCCATATTCATGGGTCAGAAGACTAAACATTATGAAGATAACAGATCTTCCCAAGATGATCGACAGTAAAGTTTAGCAAAATACAGTAAAGCTTAGCACAAATCCCAACCGACTCTTTCTGCTAAAATTTACAAGCCAAGTCTAAAATTTCTAACGAAGAGAAAAATTTCCTGAAACAGAACAAAGTTGGAAGACTTACACTACCCAATTTCAAAAACTATTACTAAGCCGCAGTAATGAAGACAATGTGGTAAAGATAGACAAATAGATCAATGAAAGAGAGTTGAGAATCCAGAAATGAACCCTCATATATATCACCAATTGAATTCTGATATAGGTACTAAAGCAATTCATTGGGGGAAAAATAGTCTTTTCACCAGAAAATGCTGACAAAATTGATTTTTCATATGCAAAAATATAAATTTAGACCCTTACATCATCATACACTACACAAAAATTACCTCAAAATGGGTCAGACCTAACTTCACCAGCTAAAACTCTAAACTCTTAGAAGAAAACATCCAAGTAAATCTTCATAATATTGGGTTAGGCCAAAATTTCTTAAGAGTGATGCCAGGCACAAGTGATTAAAAAAGACAATATATTTAAAACTTTGTGCTCAAAAAGATGCCGTTTTCAAAATGAAAAGACACAGAAAGCAATAAATCTTTGTAAAACATGTATTTAGCAAATGACTTGTATCCAAAACCATAAACGATTTTTGTAATTCAGTAAGAAGAGAAGTGACCCAAATTAAAAAATTATCAAAAGATTTAGATAGATATTTTACCAGAAAAGATTTATGGATAAACACATGGAAAGATGCTTAGCACAATTAGTCATTAGGGAAATGCAAATTAAAACTGCATTGGGATATTATTGCACATCCATAATAACGATGATAATCATGAAGACAATAACACGTATTGGTGAAATACAGAGGAACTTGAAGCCTCATCCACTGTTGGTAGAAATGTAAAATGGTGAAGTCTCTTTAGAAAACAATTTGTCAGTTTCTTTAAAAAGTTAAGTATAAATTTACCATGTAACCCAGTAGTTCAACTTTTTTATTTTGCATCTTTTTTTTAACACTTTTTAATGTTTACTTATTTTTGAGAGAGAGAGGCAGACTGCAATCGGGGGTGGGCAGAGAGAGAGGGAGACACAGAATCTGAAGCAGGCTCTAGGCTCTAAGCTGTCCACACAGTAGGTGACATGGGGTTTGAACTCACGGGCCCTGAGATTGTGACCTGAGCCGAAGAGAGACCCTTAACCAACTGAGCCACCGAGGTGCCCCACATCTTTTTTTTAAAGTTTATTTATTTTGAGAGAGAAAGCTCAAGTGGGGGAGGGCCAGAGAGAGGAAGACTCCAGAATCTGAAGCAGGCTCCAGGTTCTGAGCTGTCAGCACACAGCCTGATGCTGGGCTCAAACTCACGACATGTGAGATCATGACTTGAGCACAAGTCAGATACTTAACCAACTGAGCCACCCAGGTGCTGCAAGCAATTTTACTTCTAGGTACTTATCCAACCAAAATGAAAACATGCCCACACAAAGGCTTCTATGTAAATGATCATAGCAGTTTGTTTATAATAGCCAATATGTGGAAACAACCCAAATATTTATCAACCAGTGAGTGGTAAACAAAATGTGGTGGATCCATACAACAGAATGCTATTCAGCAACAAAAAAAGAGAGATGTTACAGCATGAATGACCCTCCAAACATTATGTTAGGTAAAAGAAGCCACATACGAAGACCACATATTGTTTGATTCCACTTACATGAAATGTTCAAAAAAAAAGCAAATCCATAGAAATAGAAAGCAGATAAATGGTTGCATTAGGGTGTATAACAGGAAATTTGGTAGCTGAATAATGGTCTCCCAAGATGTCCATGTCTTAATACTCAAAGTTTGTGAATATGTTACCTCATATGGCAAAAGAATTTTGTATAGGTCATTAAGTTACCAATCTTGAAATGGGCAGATTATTCTGGATTATCTGGATGGGCCCAGTGTAATCACAATAGTATTTATAAGAGGAAGCAGTAATGTTAGAGTTAGAAAGATTTGAAGATGTTATGTTTCTGGATTTGAATATGGAGAAAGGCCAAGAGCCAGGGAATGCTGATAGTCTTTAGAAACTAGACAAATGAAAGACATGGGATTATCCCTGTAAGAAACCACTAGCAAGGGAACAGATTCTCCCTTCGAGCTTCCAGAAGGGACACAACCCTGTCAACATCTTGATTTTAGTACTTCAAAACCTATTTTGGACTTCTGACCTCTAGAACTCTAAGATAAAAAATTTGTTTCCTTAAATCACTAAATTTGGGGGCGCCTGGGTGGCTCAGTCGGTTAAGCGTCCGACTTTAGCTCAGGTCACGATCTCGCGGTCCGCGAGTTCGAGCCCCGCGTGGGGCTCTGGGCTGATGGCTGAGAGCCTGGAGCTTGCTTCCGATTCTGTGTCTCCCTCTCTCTCTGCCCCTCCCCCGTTCATGCTCTGTCTCTCTCTGTCCCAAAAATAAATAAACGTTAAAAAAAATTTTTAAAAAAATCACTAAATTTGTGGTAATTGTTATAGTAATAATAGAAAATAGGGCTACCTTCTTTCTAGAGGCTCTTGGGGAAAACCTGTTTCTTTGACTTTGCTTGATTCTGGAGGCTGCCTACATTCTTTGGCTCATGGTCCCGTATCACTGACTTCTGCCTCCATAGTCACAACCCTTTGACTTCTGCTCCTCTTTTATCTATAAAAACCCTTGTGATCACATTGGGCACACCAAGACAATATATGATAATTTTCCATCTCAGGATCCTTAAATTTATCACATTTGCAAAGCCTCTTTTGCCATGTAACATATTTATAGTTTCCAAGATGCAGACATTTTGGAGGTCATTATTCTGCCTACCACACTTAGTAAAAATGCTACAAAGTATATACTTGATACCTATTTAAGATTTTCAAATATTCTGCAGGACAAATTAAAAATTCTGAGAAAAATATTTTAAAAATGAAAAACTCTCACAGATCTAAAAAAACAATTAAGCTTACAAATACATCAAATCAATTTTTTGTAATGATTTCAATTCTGTTTACAAACGAAATCAAATTCTTTATGACTTTCTGCTTAAAATCATTAAAATTAATAAAAATTCAAGTTACTCCCTTATTCAAATTTAAAATGTTCGTATTATCAGTTTTATTTATCTCATCATTTTAAAATTTAACTGTAAATCCTCCCAGAGTTGAAAAGATAGTGAACCCACCAGCTTGGTTGAACATTTTTTCAGTCTCAGGAAGACTAAAGCTATTGATACATTGCTTATCAGTCTGAGAATTAAGATGAGGATTAATGAATGGGAGCTGTTATGTAGAGGAGTTAATGAGACTTTTTTATGCTTTTTGATATGAAGGTTCATGTTCACAGCCTTTAGACATATTGCTTTTCATATATGAGTCCACCATTTTCAAGTGGCTATTTGCCTAATTCTTTTGTAGATCAACCCTTGTTTCCATTTAATATGATTTAACTTACCTATTAACTCTTTGATTGAATCCCACATTTTTTCTTCCAACTTAGCTCACTACAACTCTAAAGTCATTCGAATGGCATCTCTTTAGAATGCTTTGCTGTCCTTTTTGTTCTTCCTTTTATAGCAAGAATCTGCATGCTAGTGGCAACAGGGAGGTTCTGTTGAAGCTTTTCTAATATCACTTCTCTAAACTTGTTTATACCTCTCCTTACTTTGTGAACAGTCTGTCAAACTGAATATAACCTTTTTAAATTGATAATACATTATCACATTTAAAAATTATTCTGTTATTGATATTGATGAGTTGTTCTGGCCTAAACTTCCTCATAGGATATACACCAAATGGTGCTTTTTTGAAATCTGTGATCTCTATGGGCTTATTTCTTTTTAAGGAATAGAAAATATGCTTGAGCAGTATAACATTATTTTCAGGAAAATTAATTGATATATTGAGCACTGAGGGTTTCTTCTGTTATATTGTATTATATACAATATATACACACATGTACAATGTATTATATTCTATCACATATATACATATCCCATATATATAATAACATTACTAATTCTATTGTCTTTATCACATCTATTGAGTTGTTTGTAACTTGTAAATAAACAAATTTCCACATCACTAGAGGATCAATAACTCCTCTTTGTAAGCTTCAATGACTTATTTTCTGTTCAACTTAGGGAGAGACCTCAACATCACATACACATACAACATCCTACTTTAGGGGTAGGCATGTTTTTCTCATGTGAAAAGGAGTCCAGAAGTCAGTGTTCCATGGTTGGTGTGCTGACTGAAAGCAGTCATCAAGGCTAAAGTTCTTTTAGCTTCCTGCTTTCCCATCTTCAACATGAGACTCTCATTGTCATTGTCGTGAATGTCCATGGCCATATAAAGGCATATGTTAGAGTCATGAATATAAACTTGTATAACAATCATTAATGGCATAAGAAGGTGATTATAATATTGTCTTAGTCTCTTTGGTTTGCTATAATAAAATGCCATAAACTGGATAGTTTATAAACAATGGAGATTTATTTCTCATAGTTTTAGAGCAAGGGAAGTCTAAGATCAGGTGCCTGCAGACCCAGTGTCCGGTGAGAGTCTGGCTCACATGGAGGGAAGGACAAGCTTGTTTTCTGGGATCTCTTTTATAAGAGGACTAATCCCAATCACAAGGGGGCACACCCTCATGACCCAATCACTTCACAAGGGCCCCATTTCCAAATACCATCACCTTGGGGTTAGGATTTCAACATATCAATTTGGGGGAACATACATATTCAGACCATAGCAAATATATTAAGTAAAGAAGCAATAACTGAGAAGTGTATATACTTTGTACTCTTTAAAAATAACATTATGTTAAGAGTCTATACAAGTGTGTACAAAGCACTAACAGATCATATATCAAGAACTACCAATGATTATCCGTATAAGGTCAACTATAGATGTACTTATTTTCCCACATCTCTATTCTATAACATTGCATTATTTTCATAATGCAAATATAAAATGGAAAGCATTTTAAAGGGGGGAAATGTTGCTTTCCCCAAAACCCTAACAAAATATACTTCCATTTATATAACCTTGGGCCTGAATGGGGTTGTCTGGTCTTACCTAACTGCCAAGAAACACAGGTAATTATTTCTACCCTAAATAAAGTTGGGGTTTTGACTGTGACTAACAAATGAAGGAAGGATGTGTATTGGGTAGGGAAATGACAGTATCCAGCATGGATGCAATGCATACTGAATTTTGTATTTAATGATTACTCAGCTATAGTATGCCTAAGAGATTAATTTGTAAATAGGTATATATATACATGAGGGTTACATGTTAGTTTGTGTATAAACAAGACCAGAGGCTCATCATGTAGTGGAAAAAGCATGATTGAATTCGGCTCTGGGTTCTAATCCCATCCCCATCCATTTCATTTTTTATACTGAAAAGAGTGGAAATAATACCTATTTTTTGGTGATGCTTTAAAACAATATAGCTATGAAGTGTGATTTATATAAAGAGAGATAAATCAAGGGTTGAATTTACCAATAAGGTCATATGCTTTAGCCATCCACAGAGAGCTTATTCTAATTCCCTCTATATTGCATTAGCCACATTGGAGTTCCAGAGGTGGGAAACTCACACTTCTTAAGGAATTAATTCTATTTCTAGAGATATCGGACTGTCAGAAAGTTCTTTCCTTTACTGACTCAAATCAGTCTTCTATTTTAGAGCCAAAGTTCTTAAAAAAAGTAAGAACATCTCTTGGAATTTCAATATACTGTATGATAAATAGATATTTGTCTATGCATGGCATTGGGTTTGGGGTTGTTATTGTCAATATAATTTTCGTTTGTTTCAAAGGCAGATATTTTCTGGTATGTTTCCCATTGCAGTGATATTTCTCTTTGATAGTTGTTGCCCATGTGCGTCCAGCAAATAACTGCCTTTATAAATTAACTTTGATATTACCTAATTAATGAATATGAATGTGTCCAGTTTTTCCATTTCCTTTCAGGGCAAGCACATCTGGTACTCAGAAGCATTGCCGCAATCTCACACAAAGAGGGTTAGTTGATGAAGCTTCTTGAATATCCCAAGTGCCAATGAAAGCAACTTGGCTTCCTCTGAATACTCTATTTCATGCCCCAAATACTGTGTGAGTGTCTAAAACCACACATGTCTTTCTGATAGTTTTTTGCTTCCCTGATACCCAGGCCAATGTCAAAGGCATTCCTCTATCTTCTTGGTGCATTAGCTGGATCCCAGGGTATCTTCCAAGCCTGATGTTTTCATGGGACTGAAAGTCAATAGGCCCATCTGCCCCACCGGAAGTAGCTTTGCCATCTGGCTTTAGGAAATTGGGTCATGTCTTACTGGTTTAAAGTGAATTGGTAGTAAATCTTTCTTATGTTGCGGCACAAAACACAATCATGAAAAGACTGCCTTTGTAAGGTAGAGAGACACATCTTTGGATTGATCCTCAGCTCATTTTACCCACATATGCCAGCCAGGAAAGCATCAGTATCACACCATTTATGGGATGTCTATTATATGCCAGATGTTTTATACTCAGTCTCTCCAATACTCACAAGGACCACATGTAAGTTTTCTTTCCCCACTTAACAGATGTATTCCTAGGCTTAGAAAGATTAATTGGGATGCCCAAGGATGTGCGGCCCCACAGAAGTGCATCTTGATTCCAAACCTGTGTGGATTGCATGGCCATACACACCTGCTTTCCATGCCCTAACATCAGATTGTTGTGTCATTCTTCCAATTTCTATGTCATTCACTTATACTGTGGTCAAAAGAAGTTAGTGGGTTTTTTAAAATTATATTTATTATTTATAGGATTTTTTCCTGAAATAATAAACAAGCTTTGAATTTGAAAAACAAAACAAAACAACACAGTACTTGCACTCTAACATTTCCCAAAGCCAGGAAAGAAGAGAGTCTTTGAAATCCTTTCATGGCTTTTCTTTTAGTGCATGTTAATCATTCTGACTTTCAGCTCTTCGTCAATTGCAAAGATTTGTTTGCCTACTTGAAAACAGAATGTTTTAAGCCAACTTATCAGTATTCATTTGGGTAGAAGAGAAACTTAAGTAGCATGCAAATGTGATTTAAAAGGAAAAGTTATTATCTGGTTAAAATTGCTTGATCATTTCAAATGATAAGTCTCAGTCAGAAGAGAACGAAGGCTAAGACCAGATGTGCCACCACCCCAGCGTGGGAATAAAGGGTTCCAGAAAGGAATTATTCTTTTGTTTAAAATCATGGGGATAGCAAACTCAACGGACATTTAAATTTGACCCTCTCATCTTTATTGCTGATTGGAATACAACAGGAAGACAATTTCTTTGCAATCTCCAATAACAATTATTCAATTGAAAGTGTAAAATGAATGTTTTAGAACTCCTAGAATAATAATTTGAGGGTACCTGGCTGACTCAGTGGGTTAAGTGTCCTACTCTTGATTTTGGTTTAGGTCATGATCTCATGATATGTGAGTTCAAGCCCCACATCAGGTTCTGCACTGCCTCATGGGGACTGCTTGGAATTCTCTCTCTCCTTTCTCTCTGCTCTTCCCCTGCTCGTGCATGTGCACTCTCTCTCTCTCAAAATAAATCATTACAAAAATTTAAAGAACATTAATTTGAGAAGTCATTTTCTGTGGCAAACTGTGTACATGAAAAAAAATATCTATGCGGACTCTAGAACAAAGAGCTTTATTTCTATCCTTTTAAAAATCCATTCTAGTGTTAAGATGAAATTACATTTGCTTTCAGAGTAAGTGATATATTAATTTTCAGAGAAGATATATAGATATATACCAACATGGTAAAATGGCATGAATTGGAGCAATAAAAATAAAGAGCAGAAATCAGTAATTCCATGCAAGTAATTTCTTTTTACTAGCAAGTTTCCACTTCCAAAATGAACAGACTTCTAAGAAAAGAACCTGAGAAATTTTATTTTTCATGAATATTTTAAAAATATTTATTTATTTATTTTGAGAAAAATAGAGAGCACGAGCAGGGGAAAGGCAGAGAGAGGGGGAGAGAGCGAATCCCAAGCAGGCTCTGCACTGTCCACACAGTGCCCAAAGTGGGGCTCGACCTCCCGAACTGTGAGATCATGACCTGAGGCAAAACCAAGAGTAGGATGCTTAACTGACTGAGCCTCCCAGGTGCCCCTTTCATGAAGATTTTTCATGATACCCTTCCTTCACAGAAATCTTCAGGTCATCCAATCTATCGGAGTAGACTTAGGTTCCTGGCCAAAGGCCAGAGTGGACAGTTATCCAGATTCAAGGCTATGACTGCAAAAGTAACCAGGAACCAGGGCCCACAGATGGAACGTCTAATTCACCTGAAATGGCTACTGATAAATCCTTAGGCAGAAGCAGGCTGAAGGTCAAACCTATAGGATGAGACAGAGATTACAGTTTGTTACAGAGATGGAGACTTTTAAAAAACCATGGGTTGGATACATAGCAGTCACAGTTAGTGGATCAAGAGAAAAAAAAACTAGTGTGAAGGACACATAACAGGATGTGATTCCTCCAGTCCTGCCTTGTCTTGTCCTCTTTCACATTCCCTTGGTGGTATTTTCAGTTATCATGGATTCAAATAACATCTTTATGTTATATTTTTTCACTGAATTCAGAATAAAACCTGAAGTCCTTTCAGTGGCCTAAAGACTTTGCATTGTCCAGGCCTAGCTTCATCTTTCATTACTCTTCCCACCCACCACACCCGTCTAACATCTTCTACGTACTGAATGTTCCAAGCTCTGTCTTATCTCCTGCCTTTCACACGTGCTATTTTCTATGTCTAGAATGCACTCATCCCACATTTCTACATGATTAGCTCATTCTCTTCCTTTAGGTCTCAACTTCACTGTTATATCCTTATGAGGTCTATCCCTGATCGCTTTTCCTAATGTACATTCTCATCTGATATTCCAGTGGACCCTCGTTTCCTTCAAAACTGTTATTATACTTTTCCACTGTTAATTTGTCTATTTCCTTTTATCCCATGTTATCCTTACTACCATGTAAGTTCCATGTCTACATTGTTCACCAAAGGATGTCAACACTTTTTAAATGAATGAATTGGTTAATGCTCAAAAGCCTCATTTGTTTGTACCAAGGAACCATTTGAGAAGATGGAACAAGAGAGGCTTCTCTGGTTAAGGGCGGTTTCCAGGGAGTACTGGGCTGACAACATTCGAGAAGAAGAGCTCCTCCAGGATTCCTTGTTAGCCCTGCCTTAACTCAAAGGAATCTGCTTTATCTCTTATATTAATGTCACTGACATTTTACCTGCTAACTGGTAAAGAAGAAATGGAACCACTGAACATTTTAATAACTATGAAAGTCAGAGAAGCCTTATGTCCGTTGGAACAAATTCTCTTGGGTTCTCAACAGACTGCTTTTTGGTTAAGCTGGCCTATTATCTTCACAGGGGCTTGAAGTGGGACCAAAAGAGACAGACAGTCCGGTGGCAAAATGGGCTGCCATCAGATGGCAGCAAAGAGTTGTTTCTTCTTGCATGGCTACCTATTAATTTTGCCCCCATTAAGGATATTAAAATATGATTGTTTTCTAGATATATTTAAAGCATTAATGCACTTAACCATGTGGTATTTATATTTCTTTATTTTAAACACTGCTTATTTGTAGAATCAATGGGAAAATTCCATTGCATAAAGGAATATCTTCAGAAAAGAAAAAAAATCTCAAAGTTGCAAATGTATTGAATTAAAATGATAGGTTTTCTCTTTCTAGAAAATTATTTTTTCTCTAAGAATCATAGAATAAACATAACAATATATATGAGATGACTGGTATGATATAAATGTTTTCTATTTGAAGATGAATTAATTCACTTGACACCAATTTTGGTCAAAGAAAATGAGAAAAGGTATGTGTGTTGTATCAGATGCTGTCAATAGTAATATGCTAACACCTGTGTGATTTTATTAATTGTTATGATCATTTTGCTCCCCTGTTAGAACTGAACTACTTAGGGTAGCACAGAAGCTTTTAACATCTTGAACCTGAATTAGCTTTACCAATGCTAGGGTAGCTACAATCATTTCCCTCTTCCTCACCTACTCTAGTCACGGAGAACTCACCAAGCCCTAAACATTTCATTCACTTCCGTGCTTTCACTTGTGCTAGTCCCAGTTCTGGGAATAATCTACCAGCTCTTTCTACCTGACAAGCCCTACTTATTTTTCAAGCCCCGAGGTGAATGTATCTTCCACTGAGAGCTTTTCTCCCTTTCATTTTCCTTCAGGCCACAAGACACTCTTCTTTTAGTTTCTGGATTTCATAACTATAGATGGCACTTTAGTCATTCATCTAGGAAATAATTATTTAATTAGCCATGAACTACACTGAGTGCCAAGAAATACAATCATCATGTCACTGCTGTCATACACACTAGCAAAGTAAGGAGACATTATACGAACAATTAATAGTATGATGAAGGTATGAAGACGTTAGGAAAACATGCCTTTTACATGTAATAGAGGTGCTTTTGGGGAATAATTCTGAGAATGAGAAGTTAGCCAGCCAAAGAGACAAGCATCCCAGGCAGAGGAAAGAGCATGCATAAACCCCCTCATTTAGAGGATGGCATGTATTAGTTTGAGGAACCATGAGAAGCCCCTTGTGCTGGAACAGAGTCAGTGAGGGGAAGAAGAGCATGTATGAAGTGGAGAGCTGGCAGGGGCTGGTTTGGGAACATTTCCTAAAGTCTTGGTGTGGATACTGGACTCTCCCCAACAGTGAGAAGAAATCATCAGAAGCTTTTAAGAAGGGGAATAAATAACCAGATGTAGTTCTGACCTACTACTCTGATTGCAAAATAGAGACTGGGTAGAGGAGAACACAGTAGGTTTGGGAAAGTGTAGGGAGGTTTTTATAATAGTTTAGGCAAGAGATTTTAGTAGACTGGATGGGAGCTACAACCATGGGAATGGAAAGAAGTATGGTGATTTGAGTGTTATTTAAGAGGCAAAATTGATAGGACCTGGTTTTTGGCTTTGGGAAGTGAGAGAGAAGGAATCAAGAGGGGCTTTGAAGCTTCTAGTTTGAGCAATCAGATAGACGGATGGTTGTCCTAATTCTAGGAGCAAATGGATTTTTACATTACCAATTAATATTTAGATACAATGATACTCTATTTTTAATGTGGTCAAAAGTGTATAAGAATGAATACATATAAGTGTACAAGAATGTGTAAGTACCAAGAATGAATGTAAGCATACATTAAATCTAGGATATGGAATTTCTAAGATTTTTAAAATTTTATTTATTTATTTTGAGAGAGACAGAGACAGAGTGAGTGGGGGAGGGGCAAAGAGAGACAGAAAGAGAGAAAATCCCAAGCATGCTTCTCTCAGCACAGAGCCCAATGTGGGGCTCGAACTCACGAACAGTGAGATCATGACCTGAGCTTAAACCAAGAGAGGATGCTCAACCGACTGAGCCACCCAGGTGCCCTTGGAATTTCTAAAATTCACATTAAAAAGAAATTCTGGGATTCCTGGGATTCCTAAGTAATATGAGTTGTAGGAATTTTTTTTGCCCTGATAGGGATGGATATATTGGACCAAGACATTTGCAGTAATAATAATACCTGCTGTCATCAAACTCTGTGGCTGCTTCTTAAAGGAAGCATTTGCAGCTCCCACTCTTTATTTTACTGTTCCTGGTAGGGTTCACACCCTTCTGCATTTTGCATACATAATAACTTAAAGATTAAAAATAGAATCACCAAGCTGCAGAGATTATAATTGAACATTTTAATAACTTCTCTCTCTCTCTCTCTCTCTCTTTTGGTGTTAATCAACTTTCTAAAGTGTGAGCTATTTTTAGCACCAGTTACACTTGTACCTTTGGGTCCAATTCTAATTCTCTTCACATCGCAGACGATCTCTTTGCAGCAGTCTCTTTGAAATCAATCAGTGCTTTCAGGAGAGAAAGTTATGCAGTGAAGGATAGAACTGGGTCATGGCGAGCATTCTTCCTCACATAATGCTGAATTCTTTTACTTCCAGGTGCAGAGACAGGGTTAGATGATTACTATTTAGAGAGCACAAAAAGGACCATTAGAGTAAACCAAAGAAAGAAAGAAAGAAAGAAAAGAAAAGAAAAGAAAAAAAAAAGCTCACCTCAGTAAGGTTATTTTAGACTGGCTGTGTTGTGGTTTCCAGAATTTTGACTTTACCAATAAACAAATTACACCGAGCATAATTATTATTAAAAAAAAATTCCCAGTCTTAAAAATGGCAGGCAGTTTCTAATGCAGCCTCCTCACACCCACACTTCTCATGTAGAATCTTGAGGAAGCCGGCAGGCAATCCATTGCATGACAGATCATCGACTTCCAGGAACCTTAGCAATTTCCATTAATTTTAAATTTCATGGGATTTGGAGTGAGAAAAATAGGGTGATTTGCCCACTTTTCTTCTCTAAGGGAAAGAAAGCAAACCTACCCATCTGAAAGAAGGTTGCAAGACCTATGATCCTTCCCCACTGGTCTATCTTTTCATTAGCAGTTCAGATTCTTGATCAACCAGAGAAAAAGAAAATCATTCCTTTGCCAGTTTCATCCTTATTTTGAATTTGGTCAGAAGGCTATTCTTTTGGTCTTTTCTCTCCACCCCCATCATTCAGGTAAAGGGAAGCAGCTTAGGTTTGGCTAGACAGGAGTCCTGAAGAATCCAGGAGATTTTTATCTGCATGTACTACATTAATTCACTTAGAAAACCAGGAAGGGAACACAAGAGGATATTTCTACCTCATAAGAAAGGCTATGAGGGGCGCCTAGATGGCTTAGTAGGTTAGGTGCCCGACTTCGGCTCAGGTCATAATCTCATGGCTTGTGAGTTCGAGCCCTGCATCGGGCTGTGCTGACAGCTCAGAGCCTGGAGCCTCTTCAGATTCTGTGTCTTTCTCTCTCTCTCTGCCCCTCCCCTACTCACACTCTGTCTCTGTCTCTCAAAAATAAATAAACATTAAAAAAATTAAAAAAAAAAAAGAAAGGCTATGAGACGAATATTTGGGGAGTGGTATGAAATTTGGAGCTCTAGCTTCTAATTTTTCACAAAGATGCAATTTCTTATTCATCCACCTACCCACCGACCCATTGAAGCAACTGCTCCTTATTGCCTTAAGTGCCTTTCTACTACCTCTGAAAAGGGAGGACATGAAACATTTTAGGGAAAAAAAGAAATTTCTGAATGATTTCTTAAGTAACAATGTACCAGGAAGAATGGTCTCTAAATACAAGAAAAAGAAAAATGATTTTAATTTCCAAAGTAAATATGTAAATATAAAAATAGAAGCTTTGAGAATCCCGAGGTAAAACTTAACAGAAGAAAATGTAATGGGCTGGAGAGAAAGTAGATGAGTCAGTTTCTGGTTCTTTCCACTATATACATCTTCCTCTTTCATGACACAGAAGATAGATAATAAAAGTCCTTTATGGTCTGAGAGAAAAAGGTTAAAATTCGGCAAAAGAAACCTTCTTCTATGTGGGCACTTAGGAAAGGTATCTTGCCTTTCTCCCTCTCAAGGCCAAAGTCTGGATTGGTCTTGATAGATATTTTCAAAGGGGTTTGTCAATTGGAAAGCAAGGGTGCCCTGTCCTCTTCCTCTTATTCGAATTGTTAGGAGGGGGGGGACATTAACACAGAGTGCCTAGTCATAATGGAACAAGAATGGATGCAGGGCAGTTATAGAATGACAGGCTATTACTCATTTCCTCCTTCTCTCCAAGGACCAAGAAGAGTATACGTGAGCACCTGAATGATTTCTATGTCCCCTTGAAAATGATACAGAGGAAGGCTGAGAAAGTACAGATGGCGTTACATATGCCTTGGCGCTGTGATGAGGAATATGTAGGGTAAGGTACATTATCCTAGCAAGTGGAGAACAAGACAGTATCACAGGTATTAGCAGCTGACGGCAGAGGGAATGAATATCAAACTTTCTAGAACAATATGGATTATATATCTCAGTGAAGGTAAACTAGGGAAGAAAATGGTAATGGATAGATATCAACTAATCAACTATTCCTTGCAGGAGAGAAGGGAAGGGAAAGGGAATAAATATTCTTCAATGAACAGAATTAAAACTGTTAGTACAGACTGAGTTTAAAGAGAACTGGCAGATTACAATTTGTCTTTAGTAAAAACAAAATGGAGGCTTGAGAGCTAAGTTTAAGTTCAATTAAGGAGAATCAAAAGAAAGTTCAATTTTTGCACATCTGAGTTTTATGATTCTGAAGACCCCTTAGATGTAATAGGCATATAATATTCAGCATGGAGCTTATCTTCTGAAAATGTGTTACTACAATACAATGGATGTATAGTTCTTGACCAAATGGATTATGTTCTTGACCCAAACGTGTCTATATATTCTGTTTCTGGCACCCCATGGTTCTCTACAGCTTTGGCCACATTTATTGTTGAAAAGCTCAGTGGAAAAAAATACCCTCAATATGGAATTTCTGAGAAGATCCAGTGCTATAGCATTAAGAAAACAAGCATTAACATGAAAAAGAAAAAGATTCTAGGACGCTAATTATTACAAGAAAACATTGTGGCATTCTGAGTAGCATAAAAGAACACATAGCCACAATAAAAGAGGTTAACTCCAAGAGATAAAACAATGGCTTAAAAAAATGAAGACTGTTTGCAAAACAAACAAATGCAAAATAAACAAAACAAACACCCCAAATTGCTATCAATGAATGACTTAAAATATATTTGCAAGGAGGTAAAGTACCAAATTGACTCTTGGGAAAGAGAACCACTGATATTGCGGATAAACTGGAATGGCACTTACTGAATACAGAGGAAAGAACAAAGAACTAAAATAACAAGCTAGGTGAGGATAGATGTAGAGGATGAAGAGGAGAAAACCAAAGAATCAAGGTTATTCTTAACGAAATATAAACATAACACAACAGAAATGATTGTTACAGGCAAAATTGAAGATAAAAATTCTGACGCTCATCCTCCCTCCTCCCACCCCAACAAAAGAGATCAAATGATCTTACAAGTACCCCCATTCCCTTTAGGTATTTGACTTTTTGTGCTTTAGATAGCTAGAGTGTAGAGTGATTCTTGTTTCCTGCATCTGAATTCTGAATAACAGCACAGGAAGCACCATATACAGGAAGTGGTATGGTCAATGCACCCTCATGGATAGAAATGTGGGATTGCAGATTTGATCAAATTTGGGTTTAAAGGTGGGGAGGGACCCGTTGCCATTAAACAATGAGGCACTGGTAACACATGGTAGATAGTGACAAAGTCATTCTTGAAATTGTTACTTTTGATCGGGGATGAAGTAAGTGTCTTGCTAAAAGCAAAGCTTCGTGGATAAAACAGCTACTTTATTTATTTGTTTTTGATGAGGAATAAAATATTTATTTAGAACTAAAATATCTCCTTACAGAATTAATACTCATTAATTCCAAATGGAAAAAATAGTAACTTTATTTTGGAGTTACCTGATGGGGCGAAGCCTGGCAGACATCATTTATTTTATTTTATTTTTTAATTTAAATCCAAATTAGCGTATAGCGCAACAATGATTTCAGGAGTAGAGTCCTTAATGCCCCTTCCCATTTAGCCCATCCCCCCCTCCCACAACCCCTCCAGTAACCCTCTGTTTGCTCTCCATATTTGAGTCTCTTAGGTTTTGTCCCCCTCCCTGTTTTTATATTATTTTTGTTTCCCTTCCCTTATGTTCATCTGTTTTGTATCTTAAAGTCCTCATATGAGTAAAGTCATATGGTATTTGTCTTTCTCTGACTAATTTCACTTAGCATAATTAACCCTCCAGTTCCATCCACGTAGTTGCAGATGGTAAAGTGGCTACTCTTATACAAATACTGAATACACTAAAAATCATGAATTTATACTTAAAAATGAATTTTATGGTACATTAATTATACATCAATAAAGTTGTTGTTAAGAAAAATAAATTTAAGGGGCACCTGGGTGACTCAGTCAGTTAAGCATCTAACTTTGGCTCAGGTCATGACCTCACGTCTCATGGGTTCAAGCCCCACATTGGGCTCTGCACTGCACTTGGAGCCTGGAGACTGCTTCAGATTCTGTGTCTCCCTCTCTCTCTGTCTGTCCCCTGCTTCTGTCTTCTCTCTCTCTTTCTCTCTCTGTCTCTCTGTCTCTCTCTCTTTCTCTCAAAAATAAATACGTAAATAAATGAAATGAAAAAAAATTTTAGAGAGATCGAAATAGGAAATTGTTTTTTATATTATTAACAAAATCCATGGAATAGATGTTCTGAAGCATATTTATAAAGCAGTTTGGGAAGTTACTAAGTGATACAGTTATAGAATGTGAAAAATCACTTTTTATGCAGTGTTTTTTAAAAAGGAATTTATTCAAAATGCATTCATCTTATTGGACAGTGACAACCTGAAAAGGATAAAGAGTTTATTGCTAATTATATGCAGCAAACACAAAAACAAGAGAAATCAAGTCAAAAGAAGACACAAATAGTTCTGGGGAGTGGATTAAGGCTTCCATGAAAGGTCACCCCTGAGCATTGTGACTGTGATACAGATTTAGCTTTTGTGACATCTTATCTTCTTGTGTCAGTTTCCTAGTGCTTATAATTCCTTCAACACAGAGCATGACTTCTTTTCCCTTCAGTTTCTCCAAAAGCTATCAAAAACAGTGTTGGATTTTAATTCCCTGGCAATTAGTTATTAAAGAAATAAAAGAAACTTGCATCTTGTTGCCACAGAATTAAACTTAGTAAAAGAGGTTTTCACTCACTTAGTAAGAGAAATCCCAATGTTGTCATAATTACCATTTGACTACAGAGTAGCAGAGTCACTAAGCTGGAAACAAGTTTTTGTGTATCAGCAAATTGTGTAGGATTTATCTGCACCCCCTCCGAGGCACCCACGGCCTTAACCAACCCTCCCTGAGCTATTTTGTAACCTGCTGAGGAAGACAAAAACACAAAAACAGTTTGCAATAGGGCTTGTGGTATGTGCTCCGTATTGAAGTTCTGGCTTAAAGTACTGTGTTCGAATTTCATACAGAAATGGTGAAGTAGATTGTTAACTTCAGAATGAAAATATTGAGGCTGAAAAGTCCCAGTGCTGGAGATGTACAAATGTAAAGACCAAACCCTCTAACTTTGAAGCCCAGGAAAGGGGCGTTATGATTTGTGAACTATCTTAAGAGCTACACTATAAACAGTGCAGTTTATATTTACTAGAGTATTTCTAGTGAGGCAGTGCTTTAGATGGAGAATGTTCTTTTCTCTTTCATTAGTCCGATTCAAATGTCTGAGAAACAGAATCTTCTTTGTCTCCTAGACTGTAGTGGAACCACTATCTCAGGGATTTGGTATTTCCCTTCCTTTACAGAACATACTCAGCAAACTGTACCAGTTAACCACAGACTGCTAAATTAGTTTACTATAATTGTGACATCTGTAATGTGTTGTAAGTCAATTGGTTCAATAGATCACAAATGTGGGAGCATAAAAATAATTCCACGAGTAAGATTTATGCATCTTTCTTAGTCTCTCCCCCAGCCAGTCCAGTGCTTATTCAAGGCATTCAGACACAGGGACGAAATGGCCATGGTGGCATTTATGTATGGATTTCTCCTCACCAAGGCTAATTTGGCTAATAGTACTGTGACGTGTCCCACTTGCCCAAATCTCTGTTTTGTACCTCTAAATGCTGTACATCATATGCTGGCTTATCCCAGAGGTACCAGAAAACGTTTGCAGGCGGGTTGATTATTCTGAGCCACGTCACGGTGATTTGTTCTCTCTAGAACAGACACTTATCCATGGTCTTACTGAATACCTCATTCACAGCTTCAGGATTCCTTGTAATGTTGTTTCCACACAGTGGACTTGTTTTCTAGTGGGAAAAGTGGGACAATGTCCTGAAGCCTGAGGAATTTTCTGGTTGTACTATGTTTCCTGTTACCCCAAAGGAGATGCCTTTTTAGAATAATAAAATAGCATATTGAAGCCTCAGTTTTAGCAGTTTGGGGAAGATAGTACCTTGTGAGGCTAAGAAGAATGCATTATATGATCTTAAGCAGTGATTCATGTTGTAACTGGCCTTGATTATAAGGAGCATCATTACTTTAAGTACTGTTAAGAAGGAAAAACACGGTATCAGGTAAACTATGATTTGCAGTCATTTTAAGAAGCAGGCCAATGTCAGAGACACAAAAATCTAAAACAGAACCAAACAGAATGCAAAGACTTAAAATAGAAGAAATATTGTAAAGGATACTCCCCACCCCCATAGCCATAATATAAGAGTTGAGGAACCAAGGAGTGGACATGAAAGTGATGTTCTAACCTACAGGAGCAATGTCACCTTCAAAAAAACCTCTTCCACTTAAAAACAAAAATCTATTCTGACAGTTTAATTATGTGAACCTGTCAAAACTTTATTTCAGGGTTGTTCAAGGAAAGGGGCCTAAGCAGACCAATTCAAAGGCTTATCTCTTTCTAGTGCCATTTACAGAAAAGTGTGGCTCATAGCCAGAACAGATCTTAGGTTTATTACAGTTCCTTAGGCAAGTATGCAATGATACCTAAGCAATTTCATTAGAAATGCCAATTTTTTTTTCTCCGAAGGAGGTTAAGGAATAGGTATCATACCAGGCTTGGAGCAATATTTTTGTCAAGTTACTGAAGGGAAGAATGCTTCTACAGGGGACATAGTGAATTATGGTTGCATTTTAGACTCTTCTTGCAACAAGCAAAACAAAATAAAATTAAACAACATCCACCAGGGTGAGGCTAGAATAACTTTGTTTTCTAGTGATTTATCTAATTTCCAAAGGGAAATAGGGCTGGTGCCTTGCGATGGGAACAAAGCGGAATGTGGTTGGGGTCAAGTGATCTCTGAGTTGCCTCCTGTACTGGCCAATCTAGTGGTAAAAGTTAATAGAAGATGATACTGACCAAATGGTCATTCAGGCAAGACCATGAAGAGGCCAGATATCTCAGAAGAGAGGACTTGGATCAACCTACAGACCAAACAAATAAACCATCAAGCAAATTAAGCAAAGGTAACCAGCCGAGAGTTGCATGAAAGCAAGATGATGTGGCATAGGCCTTGTGACTACTATTAGAAATACGTAATTTCTTTGTGTCTATGTTAGGTATGCATTTAACTTACGAATTAATTTTTCTCCTTTTTCTTTCTGTCACTTTTTTAATTTAAGATACATCATTGATGTTCATTTTTTAATTAAAATTTTAGGTTTATGGATAAGAGAACAATCAAAGCTGCTACTGTGGCAACTCAATCCATAATAGGGTGGCTTAAGAGAAAAGTCATGTCTCTCTCATATATTAGTCTGGACTGTGGTCTAAGGCTGGATGATAGTTTGAGCCATTGTCAGGGATTGAAACTCTTTTCATTGCTTCTTGTCCCATTCCTAAATGGTGACCCTACCCATCACGTCAAATAGAGCTCACCTCCACATCTGTATTCAGCCTGGAAGAGAGAGAGATGAAAAGAAAAATGGGACAGCATGTTTAAAACGCCATTTGGGTTGCATTGAAGAGGAATGAGTATCATCTAGAGGTGAAAACAGTCTTTGATGAGACTGATTCTACCTTCCTGAGGGGAGGGTAAATGCATTTATATCTGTATGACAATGGGTATTGCAGGTTGCCATTGTTGTTGGAAGTATAAGGAGAAATGGGTGTAAAAATTATTTTCATAAAGGTTGGATTTGGTGGATATGGTGAAATGACACATTTTCCTCCAGCTTTCTCCTGATGTGGCCTCCTCCAGTGCAAAAGTCGGAAAATAAAAAGTCCATTTTTAAAACTCCCTTGAAGGGGCACCTGGATGGCTCAGCTGGTTAAGCCTCTGACTTCAGCTCAGGTCATGATCTCATGGTTCATGAATTGGAGCCCTGTGTCGGGCTCTGTGCTGACAGCTCAGGGCCTGGAGCCTGTTTTGGATGTCTCCCTTCTTTCTCTGCCCCTCCCCTGCTCATGCCCTGTCTCTCCCTCTTTCTCCAAAAATAAAATAAACATTGAAAAATGAATACATAGGGGCGCCTGGGTGGCGCAGTCGGTTAAGCGTCCGACTTCAGCCAGGTCACGATCTCGCGGTCCGTGAGTTCGAGCCCCGCGTCGGGCTCTGGGCTGATGGCTCGGAGCCTGGAGCCTGTTTCCGATTCTGTGTCTCCCTCTCTCTCTGCCCCTCCCCCGTTCATGCTCTGTCTCTCTCTGTCCCAAAAGTAAATAAACGTTGAAAAAAAAATTTTTTTTAAATAAAAAAAAAGAAAAATAAATAAATAAATAAATAAATAAATAAATAAATAAAATTCCCTTGAAGGTTGAGGATAAGAATTGGGTTGTGTCCTTTGGATGGAACAGCCTAATGCAGGGAAGGCAGAACTCTCCTGTTTCGTTGGGTATTGTTTCTGGCAGACAGCATTGTATACTTGTTGGGTTTTTCTAAAATGGCATTCCAACCACTGACTTCTAGAGTAGAGGTTGGCATTACTTTTTCTTTAGAGAGACAGACTATATATCTGTTACATTCTGCGGGCCCAGAGGCCATACACAAACTCTGTCGCAACTACTCAACTCTGCTGTTGTGGTGAGTGAAGCCATGGACAAACTGTAAACACAGGAGTTTGGCTGTGTTTGCTGATTGAACCTGGCCTGGGGAGCCGAAGTCTGCCAAGCTCCTTTTAGAGCATGGTTTACAAAGGCAGATGCAAGGGACATTTGTGGTCCAACTCAGCATTTTGTTTTCTAGTCACTCACTTTGTGGCTGCCAGGAAGTAGTGGCAGAGGTAGTGGCTTCTGATTCTCTGGGTCACAGCCATTCTTTGGATCACAATTTCAGAGATGCCCTCCTTGTCTCTCCAATCTCCTTTTGGTAAGGAGCTTTTTGTAGCTCCCTGGTGGGTCAGTTCAATGGTATTGATCTTGGATCACTAAAGCCTGCTTTTCCTTCAGTGATTTTTGTAAGCTCCCAATTTACTATGTTTTAAACCAATGTCTTCTTAAAACGTTTCTAAAGTGTGTTGTTTCCTGCAACTGAAAGCTGTCTGTTCCTAGCTTATCTCTATGTATCATTCAGAGACCATAAATCGCAATGAGCAGCATACCAGGGAAGCAGGGCAATGGCTAAGTGCATTCTGGGATTTTGGTTGCCAAGGATTTTTTTTTCCTCAGTAGAAAGCAGGAATAACACTGTAAACAGCACCTATTGGTAATTAGTCTGAAATCCCTGCCAGGAAAGTGTAAGAGCTGACATTAGACTCCTCAAAACCAGCCTGGATTATGGTTAGGTATCACCAGTTGATATTATCAAGCTTTCTTTCCATTTGTACTGAAGGCTATGAGTAGCCAAGTGGGCTATAAGTGGTACAAGAGATAGTCTACTTTGTCTTTTAGCAGATGCTAGGCTCATTCTCCAAAGTAGTAAAGAGAAAATAATTCACAGATATAGTTAAAAATGCTAATGGCTGAGAGGTACAGTTGTGAACATTCATTTCCATTCGAAGTGGAACATTAGAGGGCACCTGGGTGGCTCAGTCCTTAAGCATCTAACTGTGGCTCAGGTCATGATCTCACGGTTTGGTTTATGAGTTTGAATCCCACATTGGGTGAGCTCGTGCCCCGCTTAAGGCAAACATGAGCCCAGCTTCGGGTAAGCCCCAATTCTCTTTCTCTGTCTCTGCCCCTCCTGGGATTCTCTCTCTCTCCCCCCTCCTCTCTCTCTGCCCCTCGCTCACTTGCACCTCTCTCTCAGAAGAAGAAAAAGAAAAAGAAGAAGAAAAACAGAATACTAGAACATGTTAAAAGACATCTGACTGAAGCAGATATGGAATAATAAAACCCCCTGGGAAGTAAGAAGTAAAGGCAAGGACATAAAAGGAAATGGCAGAAGTGAAAAGGTATGGATAAAAATACCGAAAGCAATCACAATTTAAAAATCAGAAGAGGAGGAATTCTGGGAAGATGGCGGCGTAGGAGGACGCTGGGCTCACCGCGCGTCCTGCTGATCACTTAGATTCCACCTACACCTGCCTAAATAACCGAGAAAACCGCCAGAGGATTAGCAGAACGGAGTCGCCAGACCCAAGCGCAGACGAGAGGCCCACAGAAGAGAGGCCCCTCCTGAAGTGGATCACCTAAGGAGAAGCGAGCTAAGCCTGCCCCCCCTGCTGCCGTGCACCTTGCCTACCCACCCCAGCTAATACGCCAGATCCCCAGCATCACAAGCCTGGCAGTGTGCAAGTAGCCCAGACGGACCACGCCACCCCACAGTGAATCCCGCCCCTAGGAGAGGGGAAGAGAAGGCACACACCAGTCTGACTGTGGCTCCAGCGGTGGGCTGGGGGCAGACATCAGGTCGGACTGCGGCCCCGCCCACCAACTCCAGTTATACACCACAGCACAGGGGAAGTGCCCTGCAGGTCCTCACCACACCAGGGACTATCCAAAATGACCAAGCAGAAGAATTCCCCTCAGAAGAATCTCCAGGAAATAACAACAGCTAATGAGCTGATCAAAAAATATATATTAAATAATATAACAGAAAGTGAATTTAGAATAATAGTCATAAAATTAATCGCTGGGCTTGAAAGCAGTATACAGGACAGCAGAGAATCTCTTGCTACAGAGATCAAGGGACTAAGGAACAGTCACGAGGAGCTGAAAAACGCTTTAAATGAAATGCAAAACAAAATGGAAACCACCACGGCTCGGATGGAAGAGGCAGAGGAGAGAATAGGTGAACTAGAAGATAAAGTTATGGAAAAAGAGGAAGCTGAGAAAAAGAGAGATAAAAAAATCCAGGAGTATGAGGGGAAAATTAGAGAATTAAGTGATACACTAAAAAGAAATAATATACGCATAATTGGTATCCCAGAGGAGGAAGAGAGAGGGAAAGGTGCTGAAGGGGTACTTGAAGAAATCATAGCTGAGAACTTCCCTGAACTGGGGAAGGAAAAAGGCATTGAAATCCAAGAGGCACAGAGAACTCCCTTCAGACGTAACTTGAATCGATCTTCTGCACGACATATCATAGTGAAACTGGCAAAATACAAGGATAAAGAGAAAATTCTGAAAGCAGCAAGGGGTAAACGTGCCCTCACATATAAAGGGAGACCTATAAGACTCGTGACTGATCTCTCTTTTGAAACTTGGCAGGCCAGAAAGAATTGGCACGAGATTTTCAGGGTGCTAGACAGAAAAAATATGCAGCCGAGAATCCTTTATCCAGCAAGTCTGTCATTTAGAATAGAAGGAGAGATAAAGGTCTTCCCAAACAAACAAAAACTGAAGGAATTTGTCACCACTAAACCAGCCCTACAAGAGATCCTAAGGGGGACCCTGTGAGACAAAGTCCCAGAGACATCACTATAAGCATAAAACATACAGACATCACAATGACTCTAAACCCGTATCTTTCTATAATAACACTGAATGTAAATGGATTAAATGCGCCAACCAAAAGACATAGGGTATCAGAATGGATAAAAAACCAAGACCCATCTATTTGCTGTCTACAAGAGACTCGTTTTAGACCTGAGGACACCTTTAGATTGAGAGTGAGGGGATGGAGAACTATTTATCATGCGACTGGAAGCCAAAAGAAAGCTGGAGTAGCCATACTTATATCAGACAAACTAGACTTTAAATTAAAGGCTGTAACAAGAGATGAAGAAGGACATTATATAATAGTTACAGGGTCTATCCATCAAGAAGAGCTAACAATTATAAATGTCTATGCGCCGAACACTGGAGCCCCCAAATATATAAAACAATTACTCATAAACATAAGCAACCTTATTGATAAGAATGTGGTAATTGCAGGGGACTTTAACACCCCACTTACAGAAATGGATAGATCATCTAGACACACGGTCAATAAAGAAACAAGGGCCCTGAATGAGACATTGGATCAGATGGACTTGACAGATATATTTAGAACTCTGCATCCCAAAGCAACAGAACATACTTTCTTCTCGAGTGCACATGGAACATTCTCCAAGATAGATCATATACTGGGTCACAAAACAGCCCTTCATAAGTTTACAAGAATTGAAATTATACCATGCATACTTTCAGACCACAATGCTATGAAGCTTGAAATCAACCACAGAAAAAAGTCTGGAAAACCTCCAAAAGCATGGAGGTTAAAGAACACCCTACTAAACAATGAGTGGGTCAACCAGGCAATTAGAGAAGAAATTAAAAAATATATGGAAACAAATGAAAATGAAAATACAACAATCCAAACGCTTTGGGACGCAGCAAAGGCACTCCTGAGAGGAAAATACATTGCAATCCAGGCCTACCTCAAGAAACAAGAAAAATCCCAAATACAAAATCTAACAGCACACCTAAAGGAACTAGAAGCAGAACAGCAAAGGCAGCCTAAACCCAGCAGAAGAAGAGAAATAATAAAGATCAGAGCAGAAATAAACAATATAGAATCTAAAAAAACTGTAGAGCAGATCAAGGAAACCAAGAGTTGGTTTTTTGAAAAAATAAACAAAATTGACAAACCTCTAGCCAGGCTTCTCAAAAAGAAAAGGGAGATGACCCAAATAGATAAAATCATGAATGAAAATGGAATGATTACAACCAATCCCTCAGAGATACAAACAATTATCAGGGAATACTATGAAAAATTATATGCCAACAAACTGGACAACCTGGAAGAAATGGACAAATTCCTGAACACCCACACTCTTCCAAAACTCAATCAGGAGGAAATAGAAAGCTTGAACAGACCCATAACCAGCGAAGAAATTGAATCGGTTATCAAAAATCTCCCAACAAATAAGAGTCCAGGACCAGATGGCTTCCCAGGGGAGTTCTACCAGACGTTTAAAGCAGAGATAATACCTATCCTTCTCAAGCTATTCCAAGAAATAGAAAGGGAAGGAAAACTTCCAGACCCATTCTATGAAGCCAGTATTACTTTGATTCCTAAACCAGACAGAGACCCAGTAAAAAAAGAGAACTACAGGCCAATATCCCTGATGAATATGGATGCAAAAATTCTCAATAAGATATTAGCAAATCGAATTCAACGGCATATAAAAAGAATTATTCACCATGATCAAGTGGGATTCATTCCTGGGATGCAGGGCTGGTTCAACATTCGCAAATCAATCAACGTGATACATCACATTAACAAAAAAAAAGAGAAGAACCATATGATCCTGTCAATCGATGCAGAAAAGGCCTTTGACAAAATTCAGCACCCTTTCTTAATAAAAACCCTTGAGAAAGTCGGGATAGAAGGAACATACTTAAAGATCATAAAAGCCATTTATGAAAAGCCCACAGCTAACATCATCCTCAACGGGGAAAAACTGAGAGCTTTTTCCCTGAGATCAGGAACATGACAGGGATTCCCACTCTCACTGCTGTTGTTTAACATAGTGCTGGAAGTTCTAGCATCAGCAATCAGACAACAAAAGGAAATCAAAGGCATCAAAATTGGCAAAGATGAAGTCAAGCTTTCGCTTTTTGCAGATGACATGATATTATACATGGAAAATCTGATGGACTCCAGCAAAAGTCTGCTAGAACGGATACATGAATTCAGCAAAGTTGCAGGATATAAAATCAATGTCCAGAAATCAGTTGCATTCTTATACACTAACAATGAAGCAACAGAAAGACAAATAAAGAAACTGATCCCATTCACAATTGCACCAAGAAGCGGAAAATACCTAGGAATAAATCTAACCAAAGATGTAAAGGATCTGTATGCTGAAAACTATAGAAAGCTTATGAAGGTAATTGAAGATTTAAAGAAATGGAAAGATATTCCCTGCTCATGGATTGGAAAAATAAATATTGTCAAAATGTCAATACTACCCAAAGCTATCTACACATTCAATGCAATCCAATCAAAATTGCACCAGCATTCTTCTCGAAACTAGAACAAGCAATCCTAAAATTCCTATGGAACCACAAAAGGCCCCGAATAGCCAAAGGAATTTTGAAGCAGAAGACCAAAGCAGGAGGCATCACAATCCCAGACTTTAGCCTCTACTACAAAGCTGTCATCATCAAGACAGCATGGTATTGGCACAAAAACAGACACACAGACCAATGGAATAGAATAGAAACCCCAGATCTAGACCCACAAACATATGGCCAACTCATCTTTGACAAAGCAGGAAAGAACATCCAATGGAAAAAAGACAGCCTCTTTAACAAATGGTGCTGGGAGAACTGGACAGCAACATGCAGAAGGTTGAAACTAGACCACTTTCTCACACCATTCACAAAAATAAACTCAAAATGGATAAAGGACCTAAATGTGAGACAGGAAACCATCAAAACCTTAGAGGAGAAAGCAGGAAAAGACCTCTCTGACCTCAACTGTAGCAATCTCTTACTCGACACATCCCCAAAGGCAAGGGAGTTAAAAGCAAAAGTGAATTACTGGGACCTTATGAAGATAAAAAGCTTCTGCACAGCAAAGGAAACAACCAACAAAACTAAAAGGCAACCAACGGAATGGGAAAAGATATTCGCAAATGACATATCGGACAAAGGGCTAGTATCCAAAATCTATAAAGAGCTCACCAAACTCCACACCCGAAAAACAAATAACCCAGTGAAGAAATGGGCAGAAAACATGAATAGACACTTCTCTAAAGAAGACATCCGGATGGCCAATAGGCACATGAAAAGATGTTCAGCGTCGCTCCTTATCAGGGAAATACAAATCAAAACCACACTCAGGTATCACCTCACGCCAGTCAGAGTGGCCAAAATGAACAAATCAGGAGACTATAGATGCTGGAGGGGATGTGGAGAAACGGGAACCCTCTTGCACTGTTGGTGGGAATGCAAATTGGTGCAGCCGCTCTGGAAAGCAGTGTGGAGGTTCCTCAGAAAATTAAAAATAGACCTACCCTATGACCCAGCAATAGCACTGCTAGGAATTTATCCAAGGGATACAGGAGTACTGATGCATAGGGCCACTTGTACCCCAATGTTCATAGCAGCACTCTCAACAATAGCCAAATTATGGAAAGAGCCTAAATGTCCAGCAACTGATGAATGGATAAAGAAATTGTGGTTTATATACACAATGGAATATTACGTGGCAATGAGAAAAAATGAAATATGGCCTTTTGTAGCAACGTGGATGGAACTGGAGAGTGTGATGCTAAGTGAAATAAGCCATACAGAGAAAGACAGATACTATATGGTTTCACTCTTATGTGGATCCTGAGAAACTTAACAGGAACCCATGGGGGGAGGGGAAGGAAAAAAAAAAAGAGGTTAGAGTGGGAGAGAGCCAAAGCATAAGAGACTGTTAAAAACTGAGAACAAACTGAGGGTTGATGGGGGGTGGGAGGGAGGGGAGGGTGGGTGATGGGTATTGAGGAGGGCACCTTTTGGGATGAGCACTGGGTGTTGTATGGAAACCAATTTGACAATAACTTTCATATATAAAAAAAATAAAAATCAGAAGAGAACATAAAATATTTGATATTTGCAGAAATAATTACGCCCAACATGGGGCTCACACTTACAACCCCAAGATCAGGAGTCACATACTCTTCCAACTGAGCCATAGTGCTTCTTCCATTGATCACACTCCCCATTGGCTAAGATATTTTGTTTAAGACATTTGTGTCATTACACATGAATATTTTAATTTTAGTCATCTTCTCAGTCAAGAGGAAATGACCTTTGTTTGACATTGTTTATTTTGTTGTAAATTGTACTTAAATAACTTCCATTAATACCACTGTGGGACCTAACAAATATTCCAAAGGAAACTGGACATAATAAGCAATTACTTTATAGAAAATTCTTCTGAGCTGAAGAAGAACCTGCATGTTTTGGACTGCATGTACTCACCAAATCCCAAGCAACAGCAACAGAAACAAAAACAACAAAGAGAGGACCTATCCAAATTTACATTTCCAAAGAAAAAAGGTTAAAAATTTAAAAAGTAATCTTAAGAGGGATAATTCATCTCTCATCCCTTCTGCCATGGGATGATACAACAGAAAGTCAGCAGTCTACAACGTGGCAGAGGCTTCTCACCACAACCTGACCTTGCTGGCACCCTGACCAGAGACTTCTAGAGCTGTGAGAAATAAGTTTGTTATTTATAAGCCAAAAGAAAAAAAAAAAGGAAAAAAAAAGGAAAGAGGTATATTCAAAATAATGCATTTAGCAATCAGTCTGGCACAGAAACAGACCAACATGATGGATGCTGGCACTGGCCTGGCATGGCCTGACTAGTAAGTACTGGCTAAACAGGTTATGACCTGAGTGACCTGTTTTCACATTTGTGTGAATTAAGTGAGAGGTATTCTTAAGTATGCAAGGTGTCAGATCATATAGTGCTAGGAACATATTTCTTGCCAGGAAAACTACTTGAAAGTGCTCCCAACAAAGGATGGATTAAAATCAATATTTGGTGGTGATAATTAAAAACAAATATGGAGATTTAATCATAAGCACTTCTGTGTATAAAGTCATAAAATTAAATGCAAAACCAAGAACTCTTATTTTCTTTTATTTAAGTTGAATTTATGTACGATGAAATGCACAAATTATAATTTTAGTTTGATGTTAATATGTCTACATGTGTGAAACCGCCAAATAGAACAAGATAGAGAATATTACCAGCACCCCCAATGGCTCTCTGATGTTCCCCCACAGGCGAGAGTGCTCCCTCAAGATAACCAGTTTTCTGGTGTTTATCTTCAGTTTTGCCTCTTCTCACTGCTCACTTTCCTACAGTATCTTTTTTTTTCATGTTTATTTTTATTTATTTTGAGAGAGGGAGACAGAGTGTGGGAGGGGCAGAGAGAGAGGGAGAGAGAGAATCCCAAGCTGGCTCTGTACTATCATTATGGAGCCCAATGCAGGGCTTGATCCCATGAACCATGAGATCATGACCTGAGCTAAAATCAAGAGTTGGATGCTTAACTGACTGAGCCACCCAGGGGCCCCTTACAGTATCTTTTAATGACAGAACTTCCTAATTTAATGAAGGACAATTTATTAATCTTTCTCTTTCTGATGTTTTATGTTCTGTTTAGAGAAATCCGTATACCTCAGGCCATAAAGTGACTTGCCTACGCTCTCTTCTAAAAACTTATGAATTTATGTTTCACAATTAGGTCTGTGAATTCATTATTGTGCATAATGCAACATGGAAGTAAATATATATTTTTTTCATATGTATGCCCATTGGATCCAGCACCATTTATCAGGAAAAAAAATAATTTCCCTATTGATTGTTAGTGACACTTTTGTCATAAATTAGATTGATTGTGTGTATGTGTCTCCTTCTGGATTGTCTTTTATTTCATTGGTGTCTACTTACCATCCTTATATAACCACATTGTCATAATTACTGTAGCTCTACAATCAGTCATGATACCTGGAATTGTAAGTTCTTTACATATATTCTTCAAGATTGTTTTGTGTTCTTTAACTTCTTTGGAATTTCATGTAAATTTTAGAATTAATTTGTTATATTCCTGAAACCAGTATTAAACTATATGTTAACTAACTAGAATTTAAATAAAAACTTGCAACAAAAGAAAAATAATTAATTTGTCAACTTTTACATACCTGATGAGGATTTAATTGTGCAAATACTAGATCTATAAATCAATTTAGGGAGAACTGAAATGATCTATACTATTGCAAATACAACAATGGTGCTTCTCTTGACAAGTTTGTAACCGCAATAATTACAATGGCTTAGAGAAAAGAAGGACTCATTTTAAAGTGTCTTTTGAAGTCACTGAGATTTGTCAGCTTAGAAAAATATCCTGGGCTCTTGGGATGCCTGGGTGGCTCAGTCGGTTAAACATCAGTCTTTGGCTCAGGTCTTGATCTCACAGTTTGTGAGTTCAAGCCTTGGGTCAGGTTCCATGCTGACAGCTCAGAGCCTGGAGCCTGTTTCAGATTCTGTGTCTCCCTCTCTCTCTACCCCTCCCTCACTTGCACTCTTTCTCTCAAAAATAAATAAACATTAGGGGCGCCTGGGTGGCGCAGTCGGTTAAGCATCTGACTTCAGCCAGGTCACGATCTCGTGGTCCGTGAGTTTGAGCCCCGCGTCGGGCTCTGGGCTGATGGCTCAGAGCCTGGAGCCTGCTTCCAATTCTGTGTCTCCCTCTCTCTCTGCCCCTCCCCCATTCATGCTCTGTCTCTCTCTGTCCCAAAAATAAATAAACGTTGAAAAAAAAAATTAAAAAAAATAAATAAACATTAAAAACATTTAAATTAAAAAAAAATTCTGGACTCTTGAAAATCAAAAACAGTAACTTCTATCTTAGGAAAATACACATAACACAGTGAAAATATTGCCTAATACACTATTTTTTTCTTCAAAAGAACCTGGAACCAGTAACATTCTAGATAATTATATTGATTTATGGCTGCTACTACCAGCAAATGCTTACATGGAGCTTTCCAATTTAATATAGTTTTATAAGTGTAAATTTCTGCTATAGTTGCTGAACTTCCCACAGTGGTATTAATGGAAGTTATTTAAGTACAATTTACAACAAAATAAACAATGTCAAACAAAGGTCATTTCCTCTTGACTGAGAAGATGACTAAAATTAAAATATTCATGTGTAATGACACAGATGTCTTAAACAAAATATCTTAGCCAATGGGGAGTGTGATCAATGGAAGAAGCACTATGGCTCAGTTGGAAGAGTATGTGACTCCTGATCTTGGGGTTGTAAGTGTGAGCCCCATGTTGGGCGTAAACATTACTTGAAAATAAAATCTTTAAAAAAAATATCTAAACTTTCATTAATGCCCTGATTAAAATGAAATAATATTAGAGACTTTTTATTTCAACTTGACCCCAACTCCCATTCTGCATTGGAAAGGCTGCTGATGGAAACTGTCAAGTTGGAGAATATTACTTTCTAACTGTTTGATTTCAATACACATCCAATTTGACTATCATGTCAGTATCTATCATTTCAAATTCCACTGATGGAATTTGTCAAGTTGGAGAATATTACTTTCTAACTGTTTGATTTCAGTACACATCCAATTTGACTATCTATCATGTCAGTATCTATCATTTCAAATTCCACCGTGATATCTTGTACATGGCATGTAAACAGACTCAGCTTCTAAGATTGCTACATAGGTAGTGATTTATCTTTACTCCCCTCCTTTCTGTACCCATTCCTACCTCCCCTCCTCACTCCCACCTCCCATACTTTCAGAGTCTTGGATACTGTTGCTGTCAGCCTACTTGTTGCTGCTTCCCAGAGATTGCTAGTAGTTTCTAATATCCATATTCACCTCTAATTCCCACTGCCACGGCTACATTATGTGGTCTAGTCCCTTCACAGGTGTGGCAATGAGGATGAGTTCGGTGATACACAGCATTTATAAGCCTCACCCCTAAAATCCCTTTCAAGGTGCCCTTTCTCTTGCTCCCCCCTTCTCTGTGAGCCAGACAGGGAAGCCTAGGTTACAGGGTCATTTGACAGAAGGAACCTGAGTGCATGGAAGACCATTCAGGACAGGGCAATCCACTTCCCACTGGCTCCATCCCAACCAACCTCCACATTGTACCTAGATGGGAGTCAAAAGTAACTGATTTAGTTAAGTCATGGTATTTAGAGATGGTTTGTAACAGAAGTTAGAGTATTTTGGAAAATAAAGTGCTGCCATTAAAGATCATTTGTTCACTTCGCACCTACCCTTCACGGAGGTGTTGGGAAACTACAGACTTGATCAAATCTCACCGTGGCCTGTTTTTGTGCAGCCTGCCTCTAAAACTGTGTTTAATTTTTTTTAGAGGGTCTACTTAAAAAGGAAGAGGAGTAAGGGTGGGAGGGGGAAGAAGAGGAGAAGGAGGACAAGAAGGAGGATGGTGGGAAAAGGAGACACAATGTGACAGAGATAGCATGTGGCATAAAAACCAAAAATATTTACCATCTGGTCTTTTCCAGAAAAAGTTTGCCAACCTCGGCTCTAGAATATGAACAGGCTCCAATCCTTTGTAAAAGCCTCGGTGTGCCAGGATTGTCAATCAAAAGACCACCAATAACCATGCCAAGAATGCTGACTCAGCACACTACCACAGCTTTCAGCATCCAGGTATCTAAACAGTACAGGGTTCTCTGCAGAGACAGGCGTGGAAGCTGAGGTCGGTGGTTGTCCGGACACAGCCTTGAGTATGATTTCTACCAATGACCCCAAAGCATCTCTCTTTGTGCTCCGAGTCTCACAAGTTACCTTTAAGAAGTGCTATAAGCTTCGGTTTTAACTCTCCATGGGCTGAAAACCAGTCTCAAATGCCTGGGGAAAGAAAAAGTCCTCGCTATCCCTATCATGCTTTCCATGTTCTAATTTAAGTCCCCATCTTCTTTTCTCCAGCAGAGTAAACCTTGTCCCCACAAATCTCTCATGGACATAACAGCAAGAATGGAGAGTACCTGATACCAGCTATTCATGTAGGGAGTGTGTACCTGAATGTCTGTGTGTGTCTGTGTGTGTGTGTGTGTGTGTGTGTGTGTGTGTGTGTGTGTGAGTGTGTAGGGTGTTATCTATGCTAGCCGGCAGCTAGTTAAAAATACTGTTTTCACATTTGTATTTATAGAGGACTGATCACCTAATAAAGTTACTGAAATTTTAAGTGGCCAGTAAAGAAGATATCCATGCCAGGGATTGCATTTTGGAAGCATGAGTTTCCTGTCCCTGAAACTATAAAAACTGGTAATCACTGAGTCAAATATATTTACTTATATATTTATATAAGAACATTCTAAAAAGTAAAACTGAGGTACTGGGGATAGGGAGAAAATACCATGGCTTCTCTTGTTTGAGTAAAATCATGTGTACCTCAGCAGATGGTGGGAGACATAGTCATAGTAGATAAACAATAGGGATGAATTTTATAATGGCAGTACCTAACCCAAACTACCCCATGAAATGTAACCAAATCTGGCAACTGAACTATCATAGAATATAAAACACAATTTACAATCAATGAAGAACTTTAAAATCCTGGCATTTAAACTCATGCTGGACTAAATCATAGTTTCATTAAAATAAATTTGAAGGCCAAAAGAAAAATAGTATAAAGAAATGGCTGGTTGCCCAAACAATTCCAGACTTCATGACACCTGCTGACTGTGCGATTATTTGGTGTTTGCAATGTTTGTTTGAAAAATAAAGCTTATCCCAGATATGTAATGATATCTAAGCAATCATGAACTTTCAATGAGGTTAGGTTGGGAAAGGTTTTAAGCAGAATCAAGTTTTAAATCCTGGGTGTTAGAGAACATTCAAACAAGGCCAAGTGTTATTATGCTTTGCCAATAAAGACCACATATCTGAGCTAGAATAAATCACCTATTTCCCTAAAGTTGATGGACCACTGAATGTACACGTCTAACTCTCTCTTCCATGTCTGAGAGAAACATTGCAGAGCCAAGGAGACTTTCTGGACTGAAGAACACATGGAGAAAGCAATCCTGTTGCCAAGCTCCCTCCACTGACTTCCAGGGAATTAACACTGACAGGTTTCCTGATGTCAGTCCATCTCCTCCCCCAGGCTTCTGATTCATTTTAATTCCCTGATGGATTGACTGGATAAACAAATCCACACTAGGTTGGCATCAAAAACTAATATTTTATGTGACTTCCACAAATTTAATAACTTTGGCTTTTTGGCAAGGTTTGCTTTCTTAGGGAATAGCATGTCAAAACCTTTCATAAAATCCTACAGTTATTCTTACTTGTTTAAAGTTATTTTAAACAGAATGCTTAAAGGTAGAAAAATTGGCATGAGCTGTCAGCTTTTAATGTTGTTGATTTAAACTGGAAGCAACATGGCATATAAGATCTTTCTGTTTCTGGGGAAAATGGTGATGTTTCTTAGCAGGTAAAGGTCTTAGAATTTATACAAGGGGTTTTTTAATTTGCTCTTTTCCCAAAGGAAAATCAATGTTTTTTGGAAGACAACATATTTTAACATGCTTTAACACATTTTAATCATTCCTAGAATGACTTGCTAATTTAAACTTCAGAGAAGAACTAAGGATGAAATTCCAAGAAAGGCTGGCATCAAAGACTAAACCTTGGACAGGGGTAATATTTCTTGTACATGATCAAAATCTAAAGACAGCCATATGGCTTCTATAGGAGGGCAGTTTGCCTGGATGATCATGTCTGTACTCTTAGAATGATATCCCATTACTAGCTTCACAAGCCATTCCCACCTTTGTCATAAAAGAAAATGGGAGAAAGTTTCTTCTGGCATTTCATTCCCTTGTTGTCCAATCACCTTCTTTTTCTTCTCTTCAATGACAGAGCCCTTTAATAGAGACCTCTAGGAATATTGCAGGGCCTCTGCCTACTCCAGACCCTTCTCTTGGAATTCTGGAGCTTTGCATTTCATACTCTCTAGTGCTAATTCTGATTTGATGTTAAAACAGTATTTCCTAAAATGAAGGTTAATTTTTCTTCTTCCATAATAGTTTAGATTATTTATACATTTTTAGAACTATATTATAAAAGCTCATTTATCACTATTTGATGCTGTATTTTTTTCCTATATCACCTCATAATTTATTTGAATAATTGATGGTGTCTCATAAAACAGTACAGACCTTTGAGTTTTGAATGTCTATTTTCTTTTCTTAAATTGATGTACAAAGATTGTACATATTTAATTTATATATTTTGATGAGTTTGGACATATGCATACACCTATGGTACCATCACACAATGAAGGTACTAAACATATCTATCACCTCCAAAAATCTCCTTGTGTTCCTTTGTGTGTGTGTGTGTGTGTTGGGGGGGTTGTGGGTGTGTTCTGGGTAAGAACACTTAATATGAGATTAACTTCCAACAAATTTTAAAGTGCACTATATCATATTGTTAACTATGGCCACTGTGTTGTACAGCAGACAGATCTCTAGAACTGATTCCTCTTGTATAACTGAAACTATATACCCAATAGATCAATAGCTCCCCATTTCCCTGTCTCTCATGTCTGTTTTCTTGTATTCTCAGTATTTCCATGCCTTGACTAAATGGCTATAAAAACCAACTCTTTGTAGAAGAATCATTTACAATAATAATTTTGATAAAATGTTAATACAATTTCTTAGGAATATCTGTGAAATTGCAAAGCTGTATTTTACTCATGCCTTGAAGAAGGCAAGAGTCACCTAGAATATTTTGTTTCATATCTACCTAAGCCATGGGAAAGAATATTACAAAATACTTCATTAAGTCTTATATGTTCATAATCTTGAATGAAATTATTTGAATCAAACTAAGTAAAGACAATTGGGAGATAATCAATGAAGAAAAATTGACAATTTAGACAGGAATCAACAACAGCAGCCATTTATCACCCCACTGTGAGAGGTAATTTCATAACCTTGGGATGTTTCTGAAATGATGGAAGGCCAGGCAGAGGAGAAAGCTGATGTGGCTGTTAAGAGTTCAAGAACTTTTTGTTCAAGCAAAAATAACATGTGTCTTGTAGAGAGGAAGAGAAGGCTGAATTTACTTTCAGAGTAGTTCCTTAAAGGCAGAATTTTCTTTTTCCACACTTGAGTTATTTTTATATACTTAAGATCTTAGGCTTATAAAACAGTATACAAAAATGTAATAACCATATTACTCCAGAAAGTTTCTGTTATTTTTTTCCCTTTTTTTAAATGTTTATTTATTTTTTGAGAGAGAGAGAGTGCAAGCAAGGGAGGGGCAGAGAGAGAGGGAGATAGAGGATCAGAAGCGGGCTCTGTGCCGACAGCAGAGAGCCAGATGCAGGGCTCAAAGTCATGAACCAAACTGTGAGATCATGACCTGAGCCGAAGTCAGACACTTAAGAGTGTCCAGGCCCCCTAAGTTTCTGTTATTTTAAAAGAAAGTGCCTGATACATTGCAAGAAATATATTCTGACTTCACCCTATCCATGGTAACATTCACAAGAACAGGGTCAATGGGGGAACTTTCTGGGAAGTCATACAAAATGTCAGGGGCAGAGATACTATAAAATACATGTAGTTAAGAAATTTCAAATACAAATCAGAATTAAAGCAATAGGATTCTGTGACAAATAGCAGACCTATGTTTCCTATAAGTGCATGAATTTATCACAGTTTCTACTGATACACGGAGGCGGGAGGATAATATATTGAAATAAAACGTTCCCTGTCAACACCTGATAGTAATGGGATTTAGTGCCTGAAAAAGGAAAGAGAGAAAAGGAGGAAAGGGAGAGAACCATTTGAGAATGAGGAAAGGAGGTAGGGAGGAAGAAGAGGAAAGGAAAGAAGAAAGCGAAGAAAATGAACCGGTTTCTGAGGGCTTACTATTTTAGGCACAATGATTGGTGCTTTCATATACATCACCTGATCTAATCTTTAAAATAACTTCTAGATAAATATTATTACCCCATTTATATATGTGGAGAAACTGAGACCCATGAAAAATTCAAGTAAACTGAAGCTAGGATTCAAATTCATTTTGACTGTGAAGCTCATTCATTTTCCATGCTCTCATAATTCATCCTGTGGAAATCATAAAGATTAATCTTCTTGCATTTAAATGACTAATCACTGCTCAGTGAAGTGGATTTAAGTCCTAGAGATGCTCATTTTCCATTCAAAGCTTGAATCTCCAAAGGGACTTCGATGTTTTGGCTCCAAACCACGTACAGTATGTTTTAACTGTGGAATCCACAATGTAAGAATCAGGACAGGCAATCCAAGGAGACTCTGGCATCCATCAAATTATTAGAATATATGGATGGAGAATCTTTTTGTGATGGTTGCTGTTTTCTGAGTCAGAATAGTGATCTCCCTTTTAAGATAGAGAATAGTATAGCTACTAAGAGGGAAGAATATCATTGTGGAGACTCTCCTTTATAATTAACCTCCAGATTCCTGGACCAGGAAATGGTTTTGCATCTCAGGATTTCCATTGTCTCCTATATTGCTATTTCTCCTTTTATTCTCTAGGTCTGTATTCCCTCATAAGCTCCACTATGAGTTATTAACCAGACCCTCTTCCTGTCCCACATCTTTTATTGAAGGTCATTTTGATTCCTGCTCTGTCTCTTGCATCTTTGCATTATTGATTGCACCTTGGTTACGTATCTGGATTTGCCTCTTGCTCCATTTTAACCTTAAGCTCCTTGTTTTCTGGTTTGAGCCACACTGCCCTGCTCCCAATCTCTTTGAAAGCAAGGTCCAGGATTTTATATGATTTCCTTCTTTCTGCATTTATGCTGAATCTCTGGGGGCCTCACTAAAGCTGGGATATTGTTAACAATATGTACCTAATGACTGTGCTGGAATATATTGACTTAACTATTCTCTTACATACTCTTGCCCCCTATTTTCCCCACTGTCCTGACCTTCATTCTCAAGACAGCCCTCCATGTCACCCAGCAACTCCACCATGTTTTCTTAGTATATTCATATATCTGCTGAAATATATGACTATTTAATGCTTTCACTTCTCTCCTCCAACCATCGGTATATCCTTTCTCCTTTCCAATCTGAACTGTTGGCTTTTCTTCCTCCACAGAAAATAGAGAAAACCAGATGGAAAAATTTCACATCTTCCCAACGCCATCCCTACAAATGTACTGGTAAATTTACTTTTCCCTTGTCACTATGGTTGACATATGCACCATCCTATCTAAAGTCAATCCCTTCATTTGGACACAGGATCCCAACCTTTCATGCCAATTCAATAACATTAATTCATCCAGTCTCTTTTCCATGGTATCATCAATTCCCCCCCGTTTTTGGATCTTTCCCAACATCAGACCAATAAGCTGTAATATCCCTAATCCATGACTTTCTTGCTACTGTCCCATTTTCCATGCCCCTTTCCAGTAAAACTTTTTGAAAATGTTGTCTATGTTTTCTGTCTCTATTCCTCTCTTCTAATCTTTTTCTGAACCCATGCCAATTAGGCTTTTAATTCACTGAAACAGCTCTTTTCGGGGTCTCCAATGACCTATTCGTTGCCAAGTACAGTGGTCAATTCTCTGTTCTCATCTAATATTTAATGGAGTTGAACATTTCCTCATTTTCACTTAATTCACGTGGCTTCTAGAATCAATCAATCCCTCTCTCTGACTCCTCCCATCACCGCATCTCTCTCCCCTTGTCTCTCCCCCCATTTCCTCTCTCTTCTTCCTTATTAGCTACACCCTCACAGTTTCTTTTGCTGGTTCCTACTCATCTCTCCTAACTCTAAATTGGAGGGCTCCATCACTCAGTACTCAAACATCTTTCATCACTTCTTAGGTGATCTCATCTCATGGCTTTCAATATGTTGTCAATTTCAAATTTATAACTCTAGCCCAAGTGTCTGGTGTCTCTGGACTCATATACCAAACTACTCGACATTTCTACTTAAATGTCTAATATGCATCTCAAGCTTAACATATCTAAACCAAATGCTAATTTACCATATCCTGCCCCAACCCATCAGCCCTGCAAGCTCCCCCATATCAGTAAATGGCAATTTCATTTTTTCATTGTTTAGGACAAAACATCACCATTCCCTTTCTACGACGTTCAATGTATTAATTAATCCTACTTTATCTATGTTAAAAATATATCTGGAATCTCACAACTTCTTATAAACTCTACCTTAATCACCACTGTCCAAGCCACCATAATCTTATTTGCATCATAGTAATAAGGTATTAAGTAGTCTATTTCCACACCTGTTTTAGTATTCAATCTAATTACTATACAGCAGCTAGAATGACCTTTTCGGAAATGTAAGGTCAGGTCCTGTTACATTACTGACCGATACTGTTCCATGACTTCCCAATTCAGAGTAACAAAGTACTACAGTGACTACAAAGCCCTCCTTCCTCTACCCAGCCTTTCTACCTTGTCTCTGGCCACTTCTCCCTCGCTGTTTACTCTGCTTCAGCCACACCGGCTTTGTTACTTTTCTGGTAAAAGGCAGTGTCAAGAGTTCTGCACCTAGCTTTCTTCTACCTGGAATGCTGTTCTGCTGCCAGTTTCATGACTCTTTTTTTTTTTTTTTTTTTTTTTTTTTTACTTTCTTTAGGTCCTACACTCATGTAGCCTCCATCAGAAAAGCCTCCCTGACTCAGTGTGTTAAGAAGCATCCACACCTCACAAGTATCCCCTCCACTCTATACTTTATCATACCATTCTTTCTTCATTTGTTTTGTTTATTTTTTGTTATTAGCTGTCTCCTTTCCCATGAGGGCAAGAAGATTGCCCTGTTCTTTGATAAGTCCCTCATGCCTAGAATAATATACATCTTAGAGTAAATTTCAATAAATATTGTTGAATGAAGAAATGAACGTCACAATAAGATTAGCTAATCTGGCTTGTTTGGCGAGGAAGTATTTTCTTAGCATGAACAATAAGCTATAAATATTAAAGAACTGAAGCAAAAGAAAAAAAAACATCCAAGATGTCTGGGTAACTTGCTTACATTGTTACAAAATAAAAATTTGTGGGGTTTTGTTGCTGTTGTTGTTGTTCTATCTAGGAGTCAAGAGAATTCAATGAGTTTAGCCTCTGTTATTCTGTTCTGTGAGGAATACTACTGTATCTCCAGACACAGCTAGAGTTGCTCATGGTCTAGCATTATCTACTGTGGGCCAGGGCTTGGCTCTGGAGACAGAATGGCCCATTAAATTGAGCAGCTAATGGGTGTAGGTCCAACAAAGAGAAGAGGCCATGGGGCAAAATTAAATAGGTAGGTAGTCTAGGAAAGCAAATCTCACAGGAATGGGGGTATTAAAGTAACAGTATTCTTGGCACATGGATGGGACACAGAGAATGCAATCCAGGAATCAGTTTATTGGTGAGGAATTCTTCCAGTGTTAATGACAGAAACCCAACTAAAAATAGATTTCTCACAAAAGGGCATATATTGGTTCATGTACCAAGAAGTCTGAAAGCACTGAAGTTGTAGTTACAGCTAGACCTAGGGGCTAAATGAAGATATTAGTATTCTGTCTTGACCTTCCTCTCTTGAACAGATTCATGCTTCATGGTAGGTCAGATGGCTTGCCCCATTTTATCCCTAGCAAGCCCAGAGCCTATCAACCCCAATGGGTTTATTTCTAGAAGAAATATTCCAGGGAAGATTCTGCTTGCATGGGCTTGAACCTTGTACTTGTTCCTGAACCAGCCAGAATGTCCAGGAAAATGGGGGGACTTCACCAAGTCTGGATCATATTCCCTTCCCCATGATTCATGGGAAATAACCAGATTCACATGACCAGAATGAGTTCCCTAAAGGAATGAGGGATTCTATTACAGAATAAAAAGTAGAGAAAACTGCATTGATAAAAACAATACATATCTACTGCATACATAGGCAATAAAAACTCAGAAAAACTGCCAGGTATTTGATGTCAGGGAATCTTTTTAATGTGAGGAAAGAAAAATGAATTCTTTATACATGCTAGGTAGGAATGACCAGATGATAAAGATACTAGTAAAGAAGGGACAGTATGCCATTGTAATATTTATTTTTCCCCAGAATATGTATCAGTAAAAAGCAATAACTGAATAACATCAGACTAAGAGGTAAAGGATGCGTTCTCAAAAAAGAAAAAAAAAGATGAATTCTCTATAACCTTTTCTTTGTCTTTTACATAGTTGGCAGGTAAAAATATGCTCTCCCAACATGGAATATTAGTTTAAAACTAGCTAATCTTAAGATGTCAGAGAAATGTCAGAATTATGGATTTTCAGTATAGTTGTTGAAAATATATTTTATGGCTTAAAAATGAAAATAAAATACAGACCTTTTCTATTATTTTACCATTTACCCGTGGCCCAATTTTTAAATTATAATTATAGAATTACCTTCTATATTTCCTGTACAAATCTTTATAGTATATATATTTTTTACTATTTCTACTTTTACATATTTCTTTTTACAGTTAATTAAGGGATGTTTCTCTTCCAGTGTAGGAGGCAAAGATATCTATATTGCGGAAGAAGGGGTTTGGGGTTATTGGCTGGCCATATATGCTTTCCTTTGAACTACTGTTTCTATCTAATGGGGAGTGGAAACATATACCGTATGCAGCATTAATTAGATGTGGTTCGGTTCTAGAGCCAAACTGAATTTCTCTGAATAATGAAGAGTTGCTGAAAATAAACATTAATGATAAAGTCTTACTGACCAGGAGTTCTTACACTTTGTGAATCATTCTGCTTATGTCTGAGTCTTTTAAGAATTTAACATCCCTAAATTCTGCAGCCTTCTGTCTCACTTCTCTCTTCAGTACCCAAATAATAGAAGTTTGCATTTCTCTCTCTTGTTTGATTTACAGGAAATAGTGTCTTTTTTATTAAGTTTCCTCCCCCCGCAATATTTCTTGGTAACTTTCAGGAATTTTTCTTGTTCTACAAATGTTTCTTGTATGTCACTTGGCGTCTTCAATTCGGGCTGCTTCTCTTGGCCTCTATATAGATCACTGCTTGCCAGGTCAATATTATTCCTCCAGGACCCTGAAGCTCTCGTAAGTGTGAGAACACGTCCATCCAATAATTCCTTAAAGCTTACTGCTTCACAAAGTTTTACACAAAGGCCTGAGAATAGAAAAAGCTACAATGTATACCGGGGAAGGGACCCATGGAAATCCCACCATTCCCTTTTCTACCATATAGCAGACCTAAAAGTTGCTGCAATCCATGTGCCATACCCCTCTTCCAGGGCACTGCAAGTTGCCACTCTGATTTCTTTTCCATGATCATGTTCCTCTCCACTGGGCCCTTCCACCTCAAAGTCCAGACATACAAACTCAAGAGATATTATGCAGAGCATTTAGTACTTTATACACAAAAATTCTCCTTTCTGGAATAGGATTGACTTTACAGTTTCATATCTAAAAGTCCTCCTCAAAGAGTTTCCCAGTCCACACTCAGGCACATATACAATCTTCATGAAGAGATCAATTGTGCTTTCATATCAAAAGGCACATGCCAAGTAGTAGTTTGTCCTGAAAATATTATTTAAGAGGAGAAGCCAGTAAATATATTTTAAGATAATAAATTGCATTTTGGAAATGAAAGTATAAAACTTAAGACTCTCTGGGGATGTAAGAGAGAGGAATGTACTCTCATTCTCATGAATACACCTTTGTTCCTCTCTAAGAATGATCCTGACTTTCAAATATGCAGATGTATCACTGTGAATTTAAGGAGCCACAGTTGAATCTCCAACCCTATCTATAGGCCATTACTAAAGTTGCCATGATTTGGAAGTCTGTGGAGCAGAAAGTGAATTGCCAGAATCTATGTTTGCAAGTGGTCAGATTATTTTGTAATAGTTCTACGTTGATATAATTATAAAAATGTGTGACCAGAATGCTTCCTTTCCTGAGGGTTGGCGTATTCACACTAAATTGAAAGAATAGCACCGTCAAGATGCAATGCAGAAAATGGCGCTACTCAAAGATGAGTTGGCCATACATTTGTGGGTCTAGTTCTGGGGTTTCTATTCTATTCCATTGGTCTATGTGTCTGTTTTTGTGCCAATACCATGCTAGGAATTTATCCAAGGGATACAGGAGTACTGATGCATAGGGCCACTTGTACCCCAATGTTCATAGCAGCACTCTCAACAATAGCCAAATTATGGAAAGAGCCTAAATGTCCATCAACTGATGAATGGATAAAGAAATTGTGGTTTATATACACAATGGAATATTACGTGGCAATGAGAAAAAAAATGAAATATGGCCTTTTGTAGCAATGTGGATGGAACTGGAGAGTGTGATGCTAAGTGAAATAAGCCATACAGAGAAAGACAGATACCATATGGTTTCACTCTTATGTGGATCCTGAGAAACTTAACAGGAACCCATGGGGGAGGGGAAGGAAAAAAAAAAAGAGGTTAGAATGGGAGAGAGCCAAAGCATAAGAGACTGTTAAAAACTGAGAACAAACTGAGGGTTGATGGGGGGTGGGAGGGAGGAGAGGGTGGGTGATGGGTATTGAGGAGGGCACCTTTTGGGATGAACACTGGGTGTTGTATGGAAACCAATTTGTCAATAAATTTCATAAAAAAAAAAAAAAGAAAAGAAAATGGCGCTACTCTCCAAGAGAGACGGGTTTCTTCTGCCAAGCAAGGTTTCTGTAACTTTTGACTAACGGGTATATAACAAGCAACCGGTGGAAAGATACCTGATGTGTGGATGAAACTGTGAGATTGAATGATGGTTTTACTGAGAATTGTAATAATTTATTTTTAAAGTTTATTTATTTATTTTTGACAGAAAGAGAGAACAGAAGCGGAAGGACAGAGAGACAGAGAGAGAGGGAGAGAGAGAATCCCAAGCGGGGCCCAACACGGCCTCGAACTCACAAACCATGATTCATGAACTGAGCCGAAATCAAGAGTCAGTCACTTAATCAACTAAGCCACCCAGGAGCCCCCATCATTTACTTTTTTATTCAAGGCACATGTTTTGAGTACATGCTATTTGTAATGTTCTGAGTTGTAGAGGATATAAACAAGAAATGTCCTCAAAAACTTAACAGTTTATCAACATTGTGTACAGACACATACTCGTGCATGCACAAGGGACCGCTAAATATGCTAACATATAATACATGTAATAAGGAAAGGCAGAAATGATTAGGCAGTTCAGAAGACAGCCATTCTGGGCAGAGAATTAGAAATAGCAAGGGGAATAATTTGACTGGAAAAACAGTACATGCAGATGAAAGGAGGAATGTGAGACTGGGAAGATAAGTTGAACTGGACTTGGAGGCCTCTGAATAACACACAGATATGCTTGTACATTATTTCATAATAGTGTTCTACCAAAAGCTTTAGAGCCAGAGAGTGACGTGCTTTGGAAGTCAATCTATCGGTTGGTGTGGATAAGCTAAGGTTAGAATGGAGGAAGATAATGAAAAGTCTGGGGGAAAAATGGACATACTAACAGCTGGTTCTTGAAATTTGTCATACAGCTATTATTAATGAATTTTGCATGAGGAAAAGTAGTTTGACCTTTAAGTGTCTGCATTTAATGTTTATCTGGGCTTATGTAAGTTATTAAGGTAAAACTATTCCAGATGTTTCACAATGTTTACTAAACTAAAGTTTCTTCCTGGTATTTGCAAATATATTGCAATAATGCGATAAATGCTTAGAAGTGGAAGAAAGAGAAATCTGCCCTTTACCTCTCTTGTGTCATACATATGGTTTGTGGCTGGACAGAGCAGTGTCTAGAGCCCCTGAAAACACAGAGCCAACCACATCTGGGCTGTGTGAGAGAATGGGGTTCTTAGGAACATATTTGCTATTCTTTCTTTTCACTCCTCTTTTCATGTTGAACAGTTTAACTGATCTAGCCTTTGGAGAGTTAAGAGAGTGTCAGGAAGACAGGATTCCAAGCTGCCTCTGGAGACTTGTTATGAAAAACAACGATGTGGTAGCTGAAGGAGGTTTTTTTATTACACCATATTTGGTAAATAATGTGGTTAGCATTCATGCCAGCAAGAGTAGAAGAAAAAGTTCATCCTTCTCCAGCACTGATTCTTCTTTATCCATTCCCTCATTTATCCAATAGACATTTCTGAGTACCAAGCACACATTAGCATGCTAAAGTCTGGGGAGGTTGTCAAGAACTCCAGCTTAGGGCGCAATTGGCAGTACAACAGCTAAGGGGACGTGGGGACAGGAAATAGCATGGTGTGTGCAGGAATGGAAAGTGCTGGAAAGTGCCAGGGAATGAGACTTATTAGAAGGCAGAGACCAGATCATGGTCTGCTTTGCATAAATCATTAAAAGCTCTGGAACTTACCCTGAGCAAGTGTGATTCTCTTGGATGGCTATTTCATGTACTCAAAACTTGAAATGTATAAACAACATACTTACAAACAAAATCTGTTCTGGTTGGCATTCCTTTGATCCTTCTCTGAATTTGTATATGACTCACTCAATATTGATACAATAAAGAGAGACATTTGCTAGAGCTAGAGCTCTCCACTCTGCCAGATCTGTGGGTGACTGGTTTAGGCCCTACATGCGAAGTTGGGCAAGTTGAAGGACTTTCCAGTGGAGGATGTTTTTTGGTCAGAGCAGTAACATCGGAGCATGAAATTTAGATTGTGAAATATGCTGTGGAAAAGAGCTCAGGAAGCCTCCTTAATTGGCATAAGTAGAAGAGTTTAATTCACGTGCAGGGCTTCAATATTTGGCTGATAGCACTCAACAAATGTTAGCTACTAATATTACTTAATATGATTTAATTTTCTAAAAGAAAATTAGAGTAGGAGGAAATAAAGAAGATTGTAAATGTGGAATATTATTGTTTGCTTATTAATATAGCATGAAGGTATCCCAACTGATACATTCGACCAACACTTATCAACACATCCTCTGTGCCAGGCACTGATTAGGCTGTTGGGACACAGCAGGGATCAAAGGCGGACAAAAAAGCTCTGCTTTGGGGATGTTATACTCTGGGTGTTTGGCTTAGGCTTTGGAGTCTGGAGCCAGGATTATGTGATCGACTTCCCAATCTGTGGGTCCTGTGTTGGCTTTTCTCACCTCGTCCTGCAAAGTCCGGTGAAGAGGATGCTGGTGAGGGGCAAGATAATGGCTAGAAGGGAAGGCAATTGCCCAATGGTTATCACCTGAGTGCAGGGCTCATTACTCTTCTGGCTGCTGCTTCTGGATCCCCGAGGTCAGCGCTCACCCCTACCTCACAACACTGTTGACTTCTCCCTGTGCGAGTGGTGGTCCTTTCAGGGTATGTGATTCTTTCTGGGTAAGGATGTTGCTCTTGCTGCATGGTGGGTACCAGTACAGATGAGTTCAATTTTGTACTGAATGCTAATCAATTACCAGATCAATTATGACTAAGAAGATTTTGAAGCATGTTTTTCTAAGCAGCCTGACCTAATCTGTCATTGCCAAACTGATACTTACCAGGAAAGAAAGAATATCTTTTTTCTTTTGTTTAAAATATATGCTAAAAGTGGGAGTAGATGATAAGAGAATGAAGAGTTTCCAGGTCTAAAAATATCTTAATTATTGTTCAAACCATACTTTTTCTATGTAAAACTAAAACCTTGCTTTGAAAACTTCTAAAAATTTCACGCATACATCTGTGAAGCTTGTTAAATTGATTCTGCTTAGTAATGATTCTTTGTGGTCTGTATCAATGTCAAAAACTTGCTACAGCACTGCTCTACAGAGCCATTCAGCCCAAGCACCTAAAAAGAACTCTTTTTGGTGTCTTATTATCTTTTTACCCACAGGAATGTGGAGTCAATTATATTAATGACTCTGAAGTAGTTCTTAAAGCAAGAAGTATATTCAAGCTTTCAGGGTTAAAGCATGGTGTTTGAAATGGTGTGGATAGATTCAAATAATTATTTTTAATAATTATTAAAATTATGCACACACACACGCACACACACAGTCTTCTGCTAATAATTAGGCTTAATTAAGATATCCAGTAAAAGAACAGGGGACTCAGAACAATTGGTTTGTGATAACAGGATGAAAAGTGTTATCTACTTAGAAAATGGCTTCACTAAATGTAAATTAACCCAAATGATACTCTTTTGGGGGAGTTGGGATAAATAGATTGCTAAGTCATTAGATTTACATATATTACTGTGTACTACTTTCATCAAAATTTTTGACAAAATGTCTCAAGGTATTGTTGACAGATATCCCCAGAACAATGTATATTGGATGACAATACAGATTGGAAAATTTTAAAAATAGATGAACAATTGTTTCCAAATATATTCATTCTAGTAAGATATACCTTAAGGGATCTTCTTCTATTTAACATTGTATCAAGAACATAGTGATATAAGCTATCTTGCCAAATCTGTTAATTAAACAAAATTGGAAGAGAAAGGTAATACAATCAAGATTATAATACAATCAAGATTCCAGAGAATTGTCCAAGAACTCAACAGTCCAAAAGACTGCAACTAACAATGTGATAATAAAGGAAGATTAAAGTTTTGCATTTGAATAAAAAATGGTTTTTACTTTAAAAAATAAAGCACAAGGTGGGGGGTACCTGGCTTCATAGAAGTCTATATGGGAAAAGAAAGGGAGTTTTGATAAACTGGAGGTATAAATATCTCATGACTATTAATATTGTATACACCAAGAAAGGCAGTATAATTTTCATTTTCAGTGGTCGTGATACATCTGGGGTATGATGTTTAGTACAGATGGTCCCCAACTTAATTAAGATGGTTCTGCTTACAGTTATTTGAATTTATGATGGTGTGAAAATAATATGCATTCAATAGGAGCTATACTTTGAATTTTGAGTTTGGATCTTTTCCTGGGCCAGGGATAGACAGTATGATACTCATTCATGATGTTGGGCGGGTGAGCCACGGCTCCTGGTCAGACATGTGATCGTGAGAGTAAACAACCAATACACTTACAACCACTCTGTACCCATGCCACTGTTCTGTTTTTCACTTTCAGTACAGTATTCAGCAAATTATGTGAGATATTCAATACTTTATTATAGAATAGTTTGTGTTATCTGATTTTGCTCAACTATAGATAATGTAAGTGTTCTGAGCATGTTTAAGGTAGGCTAGGCTAAGCTACGATGTTTAGTAGGTTAGGCATATTACATGCATTTTCAGTTTACAATTTTTTCAACTTACAGTGGGTTTGTTGGGACATAACCCCATCATAAGCTGAGGAAGATCTATACTTGATGTAATATTTTAATGGAAACATCTGGAAACAATGGGTTCTTCAAAAGAATGAAAGTGATCCAGTGAAAAGACTGGAAACCATCTAATGTGAGGAAGTATTAAAAGATCTGGGAATGTTTAGACTGTAGAAGAGAGTGTGTGCAAAAGAAATGCCAATTGTAATCAAATATATAGAGCAACGATACATAGATAGAAAATTAGATTTATTCTATGTTGGTCAAGAAGACAAATCTAAAATCAGTAAGTGAAAATTATAAAGAGGCTTTTGACACAATGTAAAAACTTTTCCATTCATCAGAATTGTGATCAAAGAAATCTTTTTTTTTTTTAATTTTTTTTTCAACGTTTATTTATTTTGGGGACAGAGAGAGACAGAGCATGAACGGGCGAGGGGCAGAGAGAGAGGGAGACACAGAATCGGAAACAGGCTCCAGGCTCTGAGCCATCAGCCCAGAGCCCGACGCGGGGCTCGAACTCACGGACTGCAAGATCGTGACCTGGCTGAAGTCGGACGCTTAACCGACTGCGCCACCCAGGCGCCCCAATGATCAAAGAAATCTTAAGATGAAAAGTCCCTTATCACTAGAAATTTTCAGCTAGAAATTACACAACCATGTGTTCAAAGCTGTGAAAGAAAGTATTCCGATATTGTGCAGAGGTTTGAGTGTTGAGCTCATTGGACTCTTAACAACATTCCAACTATATTTAAAAATTTGGAAATTGTTTAATATTTTAATTTCCATATTTTGATATACAGTTCTCTGGAGGAATCTCCTTTAGTTAAAAGTATTTATTTTTTTATTAAGGGGTAATTAACTTTTAAATCAATTTAAAACTTTAAAAAATTAAACCCACAGAAGATGTAAATGCAAAATGGATTCCACTACTGTCTTCAACTCTTTCAATGATGACAAAGTGAAATTTTTTTTCTTTTTCAGCTTGGTATGACCAAGCAAGCTTACATTGAAATTATGCAAAGTAGTTATTTCCAAATAAAACCATCAGTTTTTCTTTAACCAACACACTCAACATGCCTTAATTTCAGTTTACGTATGTAAAAGGCTTTGGTCTCTACTTGGAAATACTCTATTTTTTTTCTTTTCTCTTTTTTTGGAAACTATTTATTTCTTCCTTATAGAGAATCAAATTTGCTATCAAAATTACAACCCTAATTTCTCCCATAGGCCTGTTTGCTAGGAGCATTTTATAGCTGCACCCTATGTCTGGTCACGTGCACCTCCTCTTTGGATTCACTTAGAGATAGGCCACAGCCAGATAACTTAAGGTCTTTCAAACGATGGGAAAAAAAAAATTTGTTTTTCCTTCTGGGAGCTGGAAAGCTATTAGGAGATTTTTGAGAATAGGGATGGCATGATCTATTTTCACTGGAAAAGTATCATTCTTTCTACAGCTGAGTGGTGAAACAATGGCAGATGGCCAAGGGGAGGCAGGCAGCCAGGGATAGTTATCAAGTCAGAACTGACTGTAGCTCAGGCTGGAGGAGAAGTTAGGACTAGGGGTGTAAGAAATGTTAGGATTTAGGATACACCGTGTTTTAAAATATATGTAGCAGACATTTAACTGGCATGAGAACATCTTGTACTACATAAAAATTGGAATTTGGTCTTTGAAATTATTATTTCATGGCCTCTCTGATTTGGTAATTACTAACATGAGGCAAGACTTAAAAGGACAGGGCATTATACCAGTGAGCATTTCTGCAATAGAGCTGAGAACAGGTTTGCTTTTCTTGCCCCCGTTTTTGAGGAAAAGAAAGAAAAAGGACTCCTTAACACTAAAGAAGTTACAGAGGCAGATAAAGTTTTAAAGGTGTGGTTTTTACACGTGTTCAATTAGTTATTATTGTCTTTATTTTTCCTAGATCATACACACTTAAGAATCATCTGCATTGCCATCTTGTTGGATAAATAAATGGCATGAGAGATTCATGCATTTTTCTGAAAATGTAAGACCTTTGGCACACAAATGGAAAAGCATTAATAAAGCAGGACGGCCTCACTATCATTAGTCTGCCTTCCCTGTTAGTTCGTGGTAAATTTGGTGGTTTCGAATTCCCCAGTATAATAAGTGTATGCTATATAATTGTTTTGGTCTAAATTCCTCATTCGAGTTAAGAATTCATGTTCTCAACAGAAAATCTGTACCTCAGTTCTTCAGGTACCCATTTTGTCCAATATCCCAGCTCTTTATTTAGGTTGTTTAGTTGGTTAGACAGCAGGGAGGGGCGTGGTGAATCTATTAAAGTAGCATTTTTCCTGTCTCATCATAACCAATGGCTACACAAAAACTTGGAGTCTACCTGGAGAAACCCCTACGTACTGACCATTTGACAGATTTTTTTTTCTTTACCTTTTGACAGGGGAGTGAATATTTGTCTTGAGTTTTCATAGTTTTGGAAATAATGCAAGATTTATGTAACTGGGGTTTTAAGAATAAAATGGAAAATTACTTGGCTACCATTGGGGATTGTTATAAATAAAGGAGTTTGTGAGTGTGTGCTTACTTACTAGAATGAATGCACAAAGGTTTTTTTTGTTTGTTTGTTTTTGGGTTTTGGATTTTTTTAGTATAAGCTGCAAGATTTCATTTGGCACTGCTCCTAGAATATAAGGGAAATTTAGAAGCAGCTAGAGTTGCCCTCCTTTTCACTTCTGTTGAGATTGATGCCTGAGGCTGGATAGAATACAAATTTGTGCTACTCCATCTTGTAACTGGGAACATCCTGTTTACTTAGGCAAAATGCACATGTTATTGTGTTGATTTGATTCTTTGCATAAATGATGAGAGCAGGAAAGTCAGCACAACAAAAGAGGAAAGAGAAAAGGATTGTTGACTTGCTGAACCTGAGCACTGCTGAACTCCAGTAAGCTGTAGTGAAGTGATGTGAAGTAATTCAGAGGATGGTGGAATTGGAGTCCAAAAATCTGGATTTGAATCACAACACTGATGCTCATTAGAATTATGGCCTTGGATGAGTTATTTGCTTTCTCTGAGTTTCATTCTCCTTATTTGTAAAAATGAGGGTACGGTGCCTATCTTAAAGATTTGTAATGAAATCCTGACTCAAAAGGAGCTTCGTTGAATCTGAAAACTTTGTTGTTCCTTTATTCCAAGTTGCCTGGCTATGCTGTACTTTATTATTTCTGAAGGTTTTGCCTTAACTATTTAGCAATAATGCTTCACAGTACCTCCAAGACAAGACAAAGTTAAAAGGAAGTCTATCTTCTTTTCCTAGAAGTTTCTCCTAAAGATTTAGACAGTATACATCTTGTTTTGCTCCTTTGGTGGTGGCCTGTACATTGAAAATTGTCTTTCAACCAATTTTATTTAATTATCAATGTTTAAAGCTATTGACATCTGCTACTTTTGTTCCTATTATTTTTTTGTTTCTGTTCTAGATACCTTTTGTTGTTCACTGTCATATATTTTACTTTATTGTTTTTTTTAAAAAAATGTTTATTTTGAGAGAGAGAGAGAGAGAGAGAGCATGTGTGGATGTGACAGGAAAGAGGTGCAGAGAGGGAGGGAGAAAGAGAATCTCAAGCAGGCTCTGTGCTGTCAGTGCAGAGCCCCACGCAGGGCTTGACCTCACAAACCATGAGATCATGACACAAGCCAAAATCAAGAATTGGACGCCTACCAGACTGAGTGACCCAGCCAGCCAGTATATAAGATATACTGTCAGATATTTTATAACAGCTTATTCCAGCTTTAAAAAAGTTATTACCCAGATATATTTTTGAGGCACATAAAATGTCTAACTGCTTTTTAAAATAGGTGGAATATTATGATTAAAAATAAAAATAATTATAAAAGTGAAGATGTCTTTTCAGATTATAGTTATACTTTGATACTTACAATTTCTATAGTTTCTAATGTTCTGTCCCTAGGGTGATGGTGGTGGAGGTCATCAAGAGGATATGATCACCAGTTGACCCGCAACCTGGACTCGGGCAATCAGAGGCTCCTTACCCCTTTTCCTGTCCTTGGAAAGTACATTCTGCCCACCATTCCCACTTTAGGGTAAGTTTCAAGTGAAAAAGGACTTCAACTACCACCATTTTGACCTCAAACTTTCTACTTAAGTTCTTTTTCCTAAAATATCTCTTAACTCAGGCAAGGGACCCTGTAAGCAAAGCATCCCTTGATGGGAGAAACTACCCTCTCAAGCAAAGAGGACTGCCCTGAGCCAGCAAGACCCCATGATTAATTCCAGGACAATAATCCACTTGACTTTCATTTCCCATCTGCACTGATCTTTGTCTACAGTTTCTTTATATAGACCTGGAAGAATTTTTGGCGCTTTGGAGACAGTCTTTGAGACATTAGTCCAGTCTTCCCGGTGTTGGCCTCCCTGAAAGAAATTCCTTTCTTGTTTCAGCACCACTGTTCTCTCTGCCTTTGGATTTTGTCAGTGGTGAGTTGCCGAATCTGGTCTGTTTGGGACCCCCAGATCCAGGTGCTCTTGCACATCTGTGTCCTGGCTATACAAGGACACAATCTCGAGAGAACAATGTGTTGTTGAGACCATCTGAACTAAATTATGTGGCTTAACCCAGTTAAGAGCTCTTTATAAACTTTTAAGATTCTAGCAGGCAGAGGCAGAGATCCATCTGTCTTGTTGCTGCCTAAAACACATCTCACAGCTAAGTTCCCTTGCTTATTAACCTGCTACCTACTGATCCGGAGTGGCCTCCCTCTCTCTTCTGTCTCTCTTTGCCTTCTCTTTCAGATTTGGAGCGTAGGCAGTTCCAGAGGTTGTAAACAACAGATAATGTATCCAGTCACTCCACCTCTCCCTCCTGCCTGAAAGTCTTTGTTTTAGCTCTGATTTCCCCTTTCTTAATTCATGTATATTAATCCATTTTTGACCATCTTTATATCTTGTATTTTCCCCCTCATAAGGATTCACAAGTAGTATACTTTATGAGACCTGAATTTCTAAAATTTATATCTTTTGCCCTTGAAAAGGAATAGAAAAATGGATCTGACTCCAAGAAAGAAAGCAAAGAGAGAATCAGTGAAACTCAGCATCAGGATGAGGTGCATTTATTTATATGACGGTTAAGACTAAGACTAGCAATTTTTTTTAGGTAGCCTCCATACCCAACGTGGGGCTTGAACTCACAACTGTTTTGTTATAGTTATTGCTCAGAATAGGTCCAAGAAATTTCCAGTGTTGTATGTTTATTTAGCGAGGACAAGAACAGAGAGGACAAAGTTATAAGTATACTTCTTGATCCACAGTGGTGAAGCGGTAGCAAATCAAGTAGGATGGTGGGCAAGTCTTGGGGCATAACAGAGAAAAGGGCAGAGAAATGACCCAGGGTATAATCCCAGGAGAATTGTTCTAGAATGAGACCACCAGATCATTCTGTGATAGTCTGCAACATAGCTCCTCAAAAATGTCACCAATTCATAAACAATTTCCTAGTAAGAATATAAACTCTTGAAATGTCATTAATACTACAAAAATAGCAAATGTCCCCTGCTCTGCTCTTCCTCCTCCCAATTTCTGGTTTTCTACGGCCAAATTTTTAACTCTTGTAATACTTTTTCTGGCCTTTATTGCCACAACCATGTTGTATGTTTATTCTACAAAACATCGACTTGTCTACATGTCATTTTCAAAATATCTAAAGATGAAGACTGACCACTCTTAATGTTTCATTCTGAACCTTCTGCACTCTTTCCTTCCCTTTCTTGTAAAACCATTTAACTAGACTTTTTACAAAGTAGAAGCTCTTATTATGTTCCATGATGACATTTCCTTTGGTGAATATATTCACACCCTCTGTAATTAATAAATATTGTGTATATTTATGACACATGTATATGGATATATTATATTCATATGATATATTTTTATATTATATTTATATAGTACATTTTTTGGAAGGGCATCTGGAATCCTCTGTTGTCCCACTTCAAGGAGGACTTAATTCTACCTTAGCCTATTGCACAGCTGGCTTCCTTGTCCTTTTTTTTTTTTTAATTTTTTAATGTTTATTTATTTTTGAGAGAGAGAGAGAGAGACAGAGTGAGAGTGGGTTAGGGGCAGAGAGAGAGGGAGCCACAGAATCCAAAGCAGGCTCCAGGCTCCGAGCTGTCAGCACAGAGCCCGATGTGGGGCTTGAACTCATGAATTGCTGTATTGTGACCTGAGCCTAAGTCAGGCGATTAACCAACTGAGCCACCTGGTGCTCCACGGCCTCCTTGTCCTTCTTTTGCACCACCCCTAGAAGTCCTCTATATTTATTTCTCTTTTCTGTTTGATCCTTTGTTGCCTATATGCTACATCTTGTTCTATGTTGCCATAGAGGTGTCATTGCTTCTAGGACCGACAGAAAACATAAATTTATAATGACATTTTTTATTTCAATGGTATACCACATGATCATCCTTTGCCTTTTTCCCATTCCATATTTCATTTCCTTCTTTCACAGTATCAATGTTAACTCTCAACAATATTAACCAACTTTTTCATTTGCTCAATCCTACAATACATGTGAGATAGAATCAGAATTGATATGGTTATAACAGATTCAATGCAGTCCTTACCAAAATTCCAGTGGCATTTCTCATAGATATATAACAAACAATCTTAAAATTTGTATGATACCACAAAAATCCCTGAACAGCCAAAGCAATATTGAGAGAGAAAAACAAAGCTGGAGGCATTATGCCCTCTGATTTCAAATGATACCGCAAAGCTATAGTAATCAAAGCATACAATATCAGTACAAAAACACATTGATCAATGGAACAGAATAGAGATCCCAGAAACAAACCCATACATATTTGATCAATTCATTTACTGCAGAGGAGGCAAGCATATACAGTAAGAAAAGGACAGGCTCTTCAATAAATGTACGGAGAAAATTGGACAGCTACAAACAAAAGAATGAAACTAGACTATCATTTTATAACATACGCAAAAATTAACTCAGAGTGGATTGAAGGCTTGAATGCCTTGAAACCATAAATCCCCTAGAAGAAAACATAAGCAATGAACTTCTTAACTTCAGTCTTGGCAATGATTTTTTGGACCTAACTACAAAAGCAAAGGCAACAACAACAACAATGACAACAAAACAAAAATAAACACATGAGACTGCATCAAACTAAAAAGCATTTGTCCAGCAAAGAAAACCATCGACAAAATGAAAAAGCAACCTACTGAATGGGAGAAAATACTATAAATTATATACCTAACAAAATGTTAATAGGGGCACCTGGGTGGCTCAGTCAGTTGAGCGTCTGACTTTGGCTCAGGTTGTGATCTCACAGCTTGTGAGTTTGAGCCCCGCATTGGGTTCTGTGCTGACAGCTCGGAGCCTGGAGCCTGCTTTGTATTCTGTGGCTCCTTATCTCTCTGCCCCTAACCCACTCACATTCTGTCTCTGTCTCTCTCAAAAATAAATAAACATTAAAAAAATTTTTTTAAGTTAATATCCAAAATATATAAGGGATGCATACAACTCAGTAGCAAAAAACCAAACAATCAAAAATGGGCAAAGGACCTGAACAGACATTTTCAAAAGAAGACATCGAGATGGCCAACAGGCACAAGACAAGTTGCTTAATATCACTAATCATTAGGGGAATGCAAATGAAAACCACAATGCAATACCACTTCATACCTATTAGAATGGCTATTATAAAAAGAAAAGAAGAAAAGAAAAGAAAAGAAAAGAAAAGAAAAGAAAAGAAAAGAAAAGAGAAGTGTTGGGGAGGATATGGAGTAAAGGCGACTTAGTGCACTGCTGGTAGGAATGTAAATTGGTGTAGCCACTATGGAAAACAGTGTGGACTTTCCTAAAAAAATAAAAATATAACTGCCTTATAATCCAATAATTCCAGTACTAGATATTTATCTGGAGAAACAAAAACACTAATTTGAAAAGATATATGCACCCCCACTAAGGCATTATTTACAATAGCCAAGATATGGAAACAACTTAAATAACCGTCACTCAATGAATGAGTAAAGAAGATGTGAGATACACACACACACACACACACACACACACACACACAATATGGAATACTATTCAGCCTGAAAAAAATAAAATCTTGCCAGTTTGACAACATGGATGGATCTTGATGGAATTATGCTAATAAATCGGAAAAAGAAAATACTGTATGATTTCACTAACTTGTGGAATAAAAAAACCAAAATAAGTGAACAAATAAAACAAAGCAAAACTCATAAATACAAAGAACAGAACAGTGGTTTCTAGTAGAGAAGAAGTTTGAGGATGGATGAAATGGGTTAAGATGTACAAATGTCCAATTATAAAATAAATAAGTCATGGAGATATAATGTACAGTAGAGTGACTATAACAGTAATAATGTAGTACAGACTTAAAAGTTGCCAAGAGAGTACATTTTAAAAGTTTTCATCGCAAGAAAAAAAACTTGTAATTTTATATGGTGACAGATGGTAACTAGACTTATTGTGGTGATCATTTAGCAGTGTATATAAATATAGTCATTATATTGTGCACCTGAAACTAAATGATATTAGATGCAATTATACCTCAGTAAAACCAAAACCCAAACAAACAAAATAATTGATACAGTTATGAAAAAGATACTTACTAAAATGCCTTTAATATTTGATTTTATTTCTTTTTTTAAATACAGATTGTGGATATATAAAGTATTCTGTTAAAAGTTATGTTGGTTAGGTCTCCCCATACCATTTCAGTATGATTATATAATTCATTTGGGTTCATTTGTTTTTGATTACATGAGGTTTTAGTTTTTTTTCTTTTATTTTAGTATTTAAATATGGAGAATATTAATGTGCTTCTAAAACCAAACTACCAAACCAAAATGTAAACCAGGCCTATATTACTCTCAGCCATGTATCGTTCTTGGCTCCTGCTCCCCTGAACTCCTTGCCAGTAACCAATTTCATTTTCTGTCATCTTTCCTGTTTCTTTTTTCAAAGGTGAGCAATATGCCCACACGCAAACATAGAGTATATCATATACTGATTCGCACTTTGCTTTTTTAATTAATGTATCCTAAAAATCACCCCATATCTATTCTTAGAAGTGTTCCCCATCCTTTTTACAGCCATGTAGTCTGCCACTATGTGGATGTACTTTAGTAGACCAATCTCTCTGGGCATTTAGATGGTTTGCAATTGTTTTTATTTAAAAACATTTTCGTAATTTATTTTTGATAGAAAGAGAGACAGATCACGAGTGGGGGAGGGCAGAGAGAGAGGGAGACACAGAATCCGAAGCAGGCTCCAGACTCTGAGCTGTCAGCACACAGCCCGACATGGGGCTCAAACCTAGAAACTGCGAGATAATGACCTGAGCCGAAGTCGGATGTTTAAACGACTGAGCCACTCACCTAGGCACGCCAGATGGTTTCCAATATTTTGTCATTACAAATAATGTATGACATATATCTTCCTACTGTTTTAAACATATCTTCCTAGAAGTGGGATTTCTGGTACAGAACATAAATGCATATATTTTTGTTAGATATTGCCAAATTCTCCAGAAGAGTTATACAATCTTGCACTCCAGTAGCAAGGCATGAGAGTGTCTATTTCCCCTAGCTTTGCCAACAGAGTTCATTATTAAGCTTTTGAGTTTTTACCAATCTATCATGAGAAATGGTAACTTAGTGAGATTCTAATATAAATCTCTTTATTATAAATAACATTATAAATAACTCTTTATTATAAATAATTGGACACCATTCCATGTGTTTAAGCATTGCATGATTTTTGTGAATTTATCTATATTCATGTCTTTTGTCACTTTTTCTATAGAATTTTGATTTTTTTTACCTAGCTTAAAAAATACTTTTTTTATATGCTAGTTATATTATCCTTTACCTGTTGATATGTGTTGCACAAAATTTCTGTATTTGTTGTTTTGTTTTTTTTTTTAATTTGATAACTTTCACTATGTCTTTTATGTAAATTATTCTATTGTCTATCAGACAATTTTGACAAATTTTACTTTCCTAATGATTTATTAACTATCAATTTTATCTGTTTTCCATTTTTATGCAAGTGTGAAAAATTGGTTTCTGATTATCTTATATTACATATGTATATATAATATAATATACATGTTAATATAATATACATGTATAATGTAATATACATTTCTTCCTATCAATAGTTATGTCTCCCATGTAATTTCTTCTTCTTTTTAAAACATATTCATTTAGCTAGTATTTTGTCTATTTTGTTGATTTTTTTAAGAGTAGGTAGGAGTTGGATTTAATTTAATAGACTCTTTTCTGTTCCCTACGTAATTAATCTTCATTATGCTTATTTTGGCTTATTTTTGTTTGAATTTTTTTTAAGTTGGGAATTTAATTTATTTAATTTTTATCTATCTTTCTATTGCTATGGAGTAAGAATCAGCATTTTTTGGTAAAGGTCTTATAAATATTATAAATTGTAGGTTTTGTGAGCTATATAATCTCTGTCACAACTATCCAACTCTGTAGTTGTAGTGAAAAGCAGCCATAAGATATGCATAAATAAATAAACTTGGCTGTTGTTGCAAGGCATACAAAACAGGCATTGAGCTAGACCTGCCCCGGGGACTTTAGTTTTCTGACCCGTGATATAGATGTTTAAGACTGAATTTTCTCCTGATCATTACTTTAAATATATCCCACAGATTCTACTATGTATTGTTTTTTCTTTTTTCAGAGATTTTGTTACTTTTGGTTGTATTTTCTCTTCCACCCAAGAGTTATTTAAGAGAAGGTTTTTTTTTTATTTCCATGTGCAATTTCTTTTAATTTCAAGTTGTTTTGCATTGTGATTGGAGTGTTGTTGTAATTGATTCTGATATGGAAAATACTGATGCTTCCTTTGTGATCTCTTATATGGTTTATTTTTGTGAATATTCCACATGCATTTGAATTTTTTTAAAATGTTTATTTACTCTTGAGACAGAGTCAGAGCGTGAACAGGGGAGGGGCAGAGAGAGACACACATACAGAATCTGAAACAGGTTCCAGGCTCTGAGCTGTCAGCACAGAGCCGGACACGGGGCTCAAACTCACAAACCATAAGATCATGACCTGAGCCGAAGTTGGATGCTTAACCGACTGAGCCATCCAGGTGCCCCATTCCACATGCATTTGAGAAGAAATCATATTCCTGTGTGGTGTTTGATATATCCCTATAAATTCTATGCTGTGGATTATGTTATTTAGATTTTCTCTGGTCCAAATTTTAAATTTTGATTTGCCTTGAACCAAAAATAATGTGTTAAAGTCTCTTGGTTTTAATGTTTCTATTTCATCTTGTACCTTTTGTGATTTGTATTCACTAAATGCTTACTGTATTATTTGGGGCATAGCTATAACTTTTATTTCCTCATTGTGAATTATGGCTTCTAGCATTTTAAAATGCCCTTTTTTTTGTTCTCATGTAATGTTTTTTGGCTTGAATTTTACTTTGATAACAGAAACACAAACCCTGCTTCCTTATTGTTCCCCTTTGCCTAGTATGTCTTTGCCTTGGCCTTAATGGTCCACACTTTTCAGTTACCATTTTAAGTGTGCGTCTTGTACACAGCAGAGAGTTGGGTTTGCTCTATGAGCCAACTGGAAAATCTTTTCCTTTAGTACATAAGTGAAGCCTGTTCATATTTATTGTTATGATTAATATGTTGCTTTTATAATAGTATTTTATGATTGCTGTGTCTAGTGTATTGTATTTACTGCACCTCTTTCTGTATTTATTGAGTCTTCCTTCCTTTGTTTAACATTTCTTTTGATATCGAGGGAGTTTTGTCTTATGTTTTATTCATGTATACCCATTCATGTATACCCTTTATAATGCCTTTAATCACCTTATTTCCTACTTAATATTTCCCTCTGCTGTTTGTGAAATGTAAATGGCATTCTTTGCCTGCTGTCTATTACATTTACACCAGTCAATGCTCTTATTCCACTTTTTCCTCTCTAGTTTCTCCTTCTGTTTATTAGTTGCATTCCTTCTATTTTGTCAGAATAGATGATGTTTACATACTATTTTCCCTCACGTACCTAAACCTACACTGAACCCTGCATTAGTTCTGCACTTAAGTATATTAAGTGCTCATCTTTTCTCCTTTTGGGGAAACTTCCCAGTCATGTTTATTCTCCAGTAAGCTCATCTTATAGAAGCCACATGAAGAGCTCATGGTTACACTGTAACTTGAGTTCCTTCTGATTCAAAGTCGTGTCTTTTTATAGGCTTGATACTTGAAGGATTGTTTGGTTAGATATAACATCCGTGGCTCACACTTTTAGAATTTTTGAAATGCTGCTGCACTGCAGCCTTGCTTTTGAAAAGTCTGGCACCAGTGTATTTTTATTTATTTATTTATTTATTTATTTATTTATTTATTTATTTATTTATTTTTTAATTCTTTTTTCAACATTTATTTATTTTGGGGACAGAGAGAGACAGAGCATGAACGGGGGAGGGGCAGAGAGAGAGGGAGACACAGAATCGGAAACAGGCTCCAGGCTCTGAGCCATCAGCCCAGAGCCTGAGGCGGGGCTCGAACTCCCGGACCGCGAGATCATGACCTGGCTGAAGTCGGATGCTCAACCGACTGCGCCACCCAGGCGCCCCTATTTTTTTTTATTTTTATAATTTAATGTTTTTGTCCAGGAATCCTGATGATTTTGTTTTTGTTTTTAGAGACTAATGGTTTTACTAAGATACTTTTGAGAATTTATTGTTCTGGATCCATTTTCCCAGGTACACAAGGGGGCCTTTCAGTATGTAAATTTAGTTGCGTTTTGAAAGCTTTGTTAGATTACAGTTTTAAATATTACTGCTGTTAGATTGCTTTTCTTTTCTTCTGAAACTCTAGTTGTATGCACGCTGGGCCTTCTTAGATTGCCTTCTGTTTCATTTACCATCTCTTTAATCATTTTTATTTCTTTACCTCATTTTATTTACTTGATTGTTTTTCTTCCTTTCTTCAATGGGCCTTATTAAATTTTCATGTGAATTTATTATCCTTGAGCACTTTGTAATTTATTCTTTTTTTTAAAGAAATGGTTTATCTCTTTGTTAAATTCCTTTTTTGAGCTAACTAAGCTCTTGTTTTCCTTCTGTGAGAATTTTGTTGTTGTTATTTGGGAAACCATTTCTGTTTTTAATTTTTAAATTTTTGATCCTTATTTTTTTAGAAAATACCTTTAAATTCTCATTTAAGGACTTAAAATTCAGATTCAAGTGTTGTGTTGCAGTTTTCTCCAGTTGTGTGTACGTGTGTGTGTGTGTGTGTGTGTGTGTGTGTGTATTTGAGGAGAATTTTCTCTACTGAAATCTTTGATTTACAGTTTGTATTTTTTATTTCAATAGCTATGTATGAAATTTTACTTTTCTCTATTTCTGAACATCCAATGGACAAGATGCCTGAATTGAAAGTTACCTCTTTCAGTGTATCAAAATCTTATTAAAGGATACTATTGTCACATGTGGCTTTATACGCCTTCCTGTTGCTCTGATGTTTTGGGGGTAAGTCGTGAAGAAATTGACATTCAGGCAATCACTATTATCCTCCACACATGAAGTTTTACCTATACAGGTGTTTCCAAATTGAAACTATATTAGAAAATACATAGCTAAGTCTCCATATGTACTGTCCTAGTGAGACAAGCCGCCCAGGTTCACATTCTTCCGAAAATTTCCATTTCTTTGTAGCATGCCAATATGATTTTATTCTCCTAGGAATGCATCTTTCTCTGAAAAGGTTAGTATGTTTCAAGAAAATTCTTTTAAATGTGTATTTATTTTTAAGAGAGAGGGAGAGAGAGAGGCAGTGGGGGAGGGGCGGAGAAAGAGGGAGCCAGAGGATCTAAAGTGGGTTCTGTGCTGACAGCAGAGAGCCTGACACAGGGCTCGAATTCACGAACCGCAAGATCATGACCTGAGCAGAAGCTGAATGCTTAAGAAACTGAGCCACCCAGTTGCCCCTCAAGAAATGTTTTTTATAAATTGATAACAGAAATAAATTAACGTTGGTCTCCCTCGACTCAATCTTGTGATCATGCTGCTAAATCTGGTCTGTTTATGGTTTAATTGAGTAGCTTTCCAGCTCTTCCTTTCTTCCCTTTGGTGTGAAGCTTATGTTTACTCTAACTTTAGGGAAATTTAGTCTGTGTAGGGGCCTGAAAGTTTGGATACATATCCAGAAATTATGGGGCTCTTTCAATTATTTGAAGGGATTAGGAAATGACCACCACTAGGAAGTGAAACACCGGAGTTGTTTCATAGAAAAATGTCAGAAAGATTTTCTTCGATGTACTGTATCAATGGGGTGCTGATTCTCAGGAGCCCACCAACTTCCCAAGAAGTAAAACCAGGCAGCCTGCTCTGGAGAGTCCAGATGGACAACTCTACAAGACATTGTATCCAGAGGGAGCTGTCAGTCTGGACTCTGTGAGTGCTCACCAACAGTGTTCACTGATCATTTGTATGGCTTGTCATAGGGGCACCCGAGTGGCTCAGTCGGTTGAGCGTCCGAGTTCGGCTTAGATCGTGATCTCGCGGTTTGCGGGTTCCAGCCCCACGTCGGGCTCTGTGCTGATGGCTCAGAGCCTGGAGCCTGCTTTGGATTCTGTGTCTCCTGCTCTTTCTGCCCCTCCCCCATTCATGCTCTGTCTATCAAAAGTAAATAAAATGTTAAAAAATGTATATGGCCTGTCATGGATATTAAAAAAAAGAATCACATGTCACAATTTTTATTAATTAGTATAAAATATCTGTTGAGCACATACCATGTGCCATGGACCATGCTAGCACTGGGAAGATAGTAGTGAATAAGACAGCCAACGTTCTTGTCCTCATGGAGCCTACATTCTACAGGGAGAGAAAGAAGATACACAGACAAACATTTAAATACCAAATATTATTTCTCACAGTGAAGTGCTATGAAGGAAAAAATAATAGTGTGATATGACAGAGAATCTGAATTAGGGGATACATGTTGGGAGTGTTACAGGAGTCTTTTGTGAGAGGTGACACTTAAGATTAGACTTGAAAAACCATAGAAAGCCAATCATATGGAGAACCAGGAGAGGAGTATTAGAAAAAAAGCAGGGATCATTTCTATAGTTTGTTACTAGAGAAGTTTCTCTGAATGTAGAGTGCCTGAAACCATGGGGGGGGGTGGGGTGGGGGGTGGGTGCAGTGTTCTCTCCTGAGCATGAAGTTGGCTGTAGGTGTTGTTCCTGCCACCGTCTATTGCCATTGATGATTGTTCTTGTCCTCCGTGGGAGTAAGAGGGAGAGGATGCAATCTGGGTGGAAAAGAAAGAAAGAAAGGAACAACAAACTGAGTTTGGTTTGAGATGAGACCAGAGAAATAGGGAGGAACCAGACCGTTTATAATGGGAAAGTTGGACATTCAAACTCTAATGCAAGGTCTCTGTAAAGTATCATTTGGGCACGTGATCTAAACTGATTCCTGTTTTTAAATGATTACTCTGGATGATTTGACAAATAGCTGGGAATGGAAGGTGAGAGACCAATGATCAGGTTACTGCACTAGTCGTAGAAGAAGGGAATGGTAGCTTTAGTCAGAGTGGCAGCACTGTGATACATTAGAATATGATCGGGAGGATGGTTAATGAATACTAATCAATAGAGGGGCAACTCGGTGGCTCAGTTGGTTTAGTGTCAAACTTCGGCTCACATCATGATCTCATGATTCCTGAGTTTGTGTCAGGCTATGCGCTGTCAGTGCAGAGCCTGCTTTGGATCCTCTGTCCCCCTCTCACTCTGCCCCTCTCCCACTTGGATTCTCTCAAAAATAAATAAACATTTTTTTTAAAAAAGAAGTTATTAAATAAGTTAAATCAGTTAGTGAGGAAAAGGGGAGAATGGAGGATGACCTCTACATTTTGGAGCTGATCATCTGATTGAATGTTGGGAAAAGAATCTAAACAAATTGGCATTTAATGTTGCAGCATTTGTTGCTGATACACTGTAGCGTGGTCACAGAAGGAGAAAGGAGGAATGAGAAAAAGCTAAACAGGGGATCGGTGGGAAGTTTCCATTTTCTTCTGTTGCACCTGCTCAAATTTACAGTTGAATTTCACCGTGTCGTCAGGATTCAGCTGATGGCCCAGGGGCAGTTGCTACTGCTGTAACATGCCCAGTCACGTCATCACCAAGTCTTCTCTGAGAAGTAACAGGTAAGATGAGACTTGAAAAATCATAGAAATCTCACCACAGAAGAACCAAGAGAAGAACCTTTTAGAAAAAAGGAACAGCACTGAGTTTGGCATTCGAGGTCAATCAAGGCCAATGTGGGCTGGGGCATAGTGAGCAAAGAGCTGAGTGGTTTGAGGTGAAGTCAGACAGGTAGGCAGGAGCCAGACCATTTGTAATGGAAAAAGAGTTGGACATTCAAAATTGCAATGCGAGGCCATTATGGAATTTTAAATGTGGGGAGGACTATGACAGGAGGAGACTCAGAGTGAGAGGCCATCCCAGGATGGAGTAATCCTGTGTCCACAACCTTGGATTTTCCTTTCAATTCTGTTGACCTCTGCAAGCATCCTCTCCAAAGAATTGTGCAACACATGAAAAACTCCAGGCTTTCCTATCATTTTCAAGCCTACACTCTAAATGAACCACTCTTTTTCCTTTTGTAGACAACCTGCCCTATGTCCTATTTCTTTGAGTTCATTCTAGAAATTTGCTGCTCAACAGAGGACTTCTTGGGAGTATAAGAACTACCCACTTAGGGGCGCCTGGATGGCTCAGTCCATTGAGCGTCCGACTTTGGCTCAGGTCATGATCTTGCGGTCTGTGAGTTCGAGCCCCGCGTCGGGCTCTGTGCTGCTGACAGCTCAGGGCCTGGAGCCTGCTTCAGAGTCTGTGTTTCCCTCTCTCTCTGCCCCTCCCCCACTCATGCTATGTCTCTCTCTGTCAAAAATAAATAAACATTAAAAAAATAAAAAAAAAAGAACTACCCAGTTAACCTAGATTGACTAATAAAGTTGTAAACAGCAGTAACAGCATAGAAAATATTCAGGTATTCAGGTCAACTGGAAAGGGGGGGTGAGCAGTTCCTAGTCATGTATACATGATTGATATACATTTAAAAAAATATATATCAACTTTCTTCAGGTAGGCAACCAGCTGGAGAGGAATTCAGGCTTTGAGCCAATTTTATTGCAATGTCAAATGGTACAGATTTTTGGAAAAATGAATGACTATGTCCACATAAAGGTTAAAGTAAACTTTCTTTTAAGTAGTGCTTCCAATTTGATAATTGGATAGCAGCAGAAAGCTCAGACTTATTGGCAGTAGGTAATACTTCATTCTTAAACTGTACTCTGTTTTCCTTATGTGCTGTTTGTGCTGCATGTTCCTCCTACTATTACTGAACACCCAAGGGAAGGGCAGGACTAATGGAATGGCATTTCTGACCCCTTTTCTTCAGAAACAAGCAAGAATTCAGAGTCCCAAAATTTGAATTTTACATATTCTCTAGTTGTCCAGATGGATTTATAATTTTCCATGTTTTTATCAGCAAATTGCCATATTTCTTCATAATGAAGCTTCAAGTTTATACCCCATTAAGGTAAAAAGTGATATATTCTTTTCATTGCTTTTTATTTGTAATGAAGAGAGATATACCAACAAATGCATACAATAAAATGTAATAGAATGATAAATTTATGTGTAAAGTGTAGAAGTGCAGAAGTGGCCGTGACTGTATGTTGTTATAAGAGAAGAATTTGAGTTTCACAAAATAAATACCAGCTAACAGTGTTTTAGAGCATAAACAAGAGTTCACCTGGCTGCAAGCAGGTAGGGAGGAGGGAAGAATAGATCCCAGGTTGAGAGAACAAGTGTGAAGACAGAGTCAAGCAAAAAGCATGGCATTATGGGTGCTCTTTCTGGGGGTTCTTTTTCACAGGCAACAAAGATTTATCGAGTACCTATCATGCCCCATGGACAGGCATGTGATGATAAGTAAGCACACAGAAGTGAACAAAAGAGTCAGTTTAAACCACAGTGGAGCTTAAATTCTAAAGGGAAGATAAGGTGGCCATATTCTATAAGACAGTCAAGAAATCAAATGAGTACAAAAAATATGTAGCACAGTAGCTGATGAAAAGCATCATGGAGAAATATGGAGGAAGTTAAGGAAATGGGAGTTCTGAGGTGGGGCATATTGATTTTAAGTGAGATGATCAGAGGGAGGCTGATTGAGAAGATAACATTTTAATAAAAATCTGAAAAAGTTCACGCTGGAATTGAGGAAGAATATTTCAGGAAGGGAGGCCAGCAAGTATAAAAGCCCTATGATTAGAGTTTACCTCATATAAGGAATAGCAACAAGGCCAATGTAGTTTCCAGTCTGTTTTTCGTCTTCTTTATGTTTATGCTTTAATCATAATCAAATCTCAATTATTGAGCATGCCTTGCTATTTTACATTATATTTTTCACACTTTTTTCTAACTAGGAACATTGTCTTCAGTTCTAGATACTGACAATTCTTCCTGTAACAATATACCTAGATATCATCTCTATTTCCTTTTTCTCTCTCAGATATATTAAGTTTCTGTTTTCATAATGTTCCTTTGTAACTTATAACAAGGTAATTATTTCAGTTTTGGACATTTTGAGTTTGATACGATTTTGAATAATTGAAGAACAGAAATTAAGTAGTAAATTAATAATATCACACAATAATTTGCTAATTTCTGGGTAGATTTCTTTCCAACTATTATCTCTTCTAGTTTGTCATACATTTATATAATGAGCATGTATGATTTATTAAATTGTGTTCAGTCATCCAGGAAACATTATAGGATGAAGATTTGTGTGTATATAATTTATTTGGGAAAATACCCATCATGGACAAATTTTCCTTTTTGCCCTTGAGCATAACTATAATAGCAGTTTTAAAATCTTAGTCTCCTAACTGTAATATCTGCCTTTACTCTGAAGTATGAAGCTCACTTTTTTTTTGTTTTTTTTTTGTTTTTGTTTTTGATTTTGTTTTTCTTTTTGAGAGGCAGGCAGTGGCAGGGGGAGGCAGGTAGGTATAGTAATTTTAGATTATATCCTGGAAATTGTGATGAGACATTAAACAATTTTTTATGTTTATTTATTTATTTTGAGAGAGACAGAGACAGTGCGAGTGGGGGAGGGGCAGAGAGAGAGGGAGAGAGAGAGAATCCCAAGTAGGCTCCACACTGTCAGTGCAGAGCACGACGCGGGGGTTGAACTCATGAAACCTGGAGATCATGACCTGCGTCGTATACTTAACCAACTGGGCTACCCAGGTGCCCCGCGATTATACATTTAGTGATTTTTGGATTCTGTTGTGTCTTTTTGAAGAGCATGAATATGTTTCATTTTTTTGTTTATGTTTTATTTATTTTTGAGAGACAGCATGAGCAGGGGAGGCACAGAGAGAGGGGTGGGGGACAGAGGATCTGAAGCAGGCTTTGCAGGGACAGCAGAGAGCCTGATGAGGGGCTCAGACTCATGAACTGTGATATCATGAACTGAGCCAAATCAGATGCTCAACACACTGAGCCACCCTCTTTGTTTGTTTATAAGGCAGTTAGCTAGGATATCCTCCAATTCTGAATTCTCTCTCCTCTGTGCAGTTGAAATCTTTCCTAAATTCTCATCCTAGTTTCCTGTGGCTGCTGTAACCAATTACCACCACAACAAAACAATTGCATTTATCCTCTCACTTAAATCCACAAAAGGTCTTAAAACAATAAATAATATTCTCTCACCACTGTAGAATCCAAAATATCTAAACTAGCATCACTGGGCCAAAATCAAGGTGGCCCAGCATGGCTACACTCCCTCCAGTGGCTCTAGGGAGAATCCATTCCTTGCTTCCTCCAGATTCTGGTGGCTGCGGGGGTTCCTTGGCATATGGCTGCATCACTCTAATTTTCAAGGCCAGCATCCTCAAATCTCTCTCGGCTCTGTCTTCATTCACATCACCATCTGCTTTGTGTATAGTAAAATCGCTCTTTGTCTGCCTCTTACAAGGATACATGTGATCGCATTTAGGACCTGGTTGGATAATCCAGGATAATCTCAGGATCTCAAGATCCTTAATCACTTCTGCAGAGACTTTGCCATATAAGGTAACATTCACAGGTTCCAGAGAGTCAGGGGTCATTGTTCATCCTACTACAATTCTTTAAACTTTATCTATACTGTTTGGAATCTGTCCTGTGTATGTATAGTTTAGGAGTCAGCTTAAAATCTGAGTACAGGGGACATGTACCAAAGATGCAAAAATTGGCATTATAAACAAAGCCTCAACATATCACTAAAAGTTGAAATCTTTTTAGAGTATTTTTCTGACAAAGAAAAAATCAAACTGAGATTTTGAAACAGAAAGATAAGTAGAAAACCTTAAGTGGCTATCAATTAAATGATGTACTTCTAAATTATCATTGGACTAAGAAAAGCAGAGTTCAGAAATTATTTAAACTGACTGATAATAAAGATAAGACATAGTAAAACTTGTTAGATACACTAAAGCAGTGCTTAGAGAAAACAGTGTAGCCTTAAAGGCGATATTAAAAAAAGATGAAATGCTGAAATATTAGTGGCATCAATTCCCACTTCAAGAATAGAGACAAGGAACAAAGCAAAACTAAGTAAGAGGAAGGAAATAATGGAGATAAGAGTGGAAATCAATAAAATAGAAGACATATACACATTACAGAAAAATTAAAAATCCAAAATTAATATTTGAAATGATTAACAATATTTCTAAACACTGGAAAACTAACAAGGGGAAAACCGCATAATTTATCAACATAGAAAATGAAAATTGGAAAAAAAAGAAAATGATAATTGGATTATAAATACAGATCCAATATATATTAAACACACACAAAAAAAGGATTTTATGAACAACTTTAGTCCAATAAATTTGAAAATTTTGGTGAAGTGGAAAATCCTTTCCTCTGTATCTTTCCCCTTGCTTCTTTTGGTTGTTTTGGGGGACAGGAGGTATATTTGGGTAGATGACCTTTTATAAAGATGCTGATACCATATTATTAGCAAATAGTTTTGCATCACTCTGCTGTGACACATTATAGCATAGCAACTGAGGATTCTGTCCCTACCCTCTCAGCTATTTTCTAGTTCAGAGTGGAACAAAGGTCTTCTGTTGTCTCATCCCATGTCCACTCCAGATGTGAAGGTATGCATCATTTCAAGGACATACTCAGTAAATGAAATTTTCAGTGTTAGTGGCTGTTAGGAGAGAAGGGAAAGGACATGTTAATTAAGGTTGACAGTGGAGTTCACTAATAATAACTGACTGCTTACTCTCCGTGAATAACAGAGACCAAGCTACAATTTAACAATTGAATTGAGCATCGTCCTTCCCCATGAGTTTCAGGAGGTGAAATAAATTGGAGGACATATTGGCTGACTAAGGGGTAACATGCCTTTTTGTTATATCACACATTGGTTCCTATTATGCAAATGGGGCAATTTTAAGGAGACACAGTGGATTCTCCTGTGAAACAACGGAATCTGTGTGAAGATATCCTTGCAAATATCGGCATGTGGCTTTCTATAAATCTGCCCTTTTGGTGCACAGCAGTCATTGACAAAACAAAAGGAATTCTAATCTTACTGTTAATCTCCAAAAATACTGCAGTAGCCCGGGGGCTAAGTAGCAAGCTGCTGCTGTGGACTGTATTTCCAGTATGCAGTATTTGAAAACTATCTTCTCAGCCTCTTCTGCCAGCCACATGGTACAGTGTGCGTGCGTGTGTGTGTGTGTGTGTGTGTGTGTGTGTGGCTGCGCGTGTGTGTGCATCGCTTTGCAATCATTCCCTATTGGCTATGTGAAAGCTAGGTCAGTGGGCTGATGTGATCTTCTTTGAGACGCTGCATACTGGGTTTAGCATGACTCTGTTCATACTAGTGGGCAGAGCCTCTGCTGTCTTTCTGCTGTGTTTAGTTTGAAATTTCTATTGGAAAAGCCCCTTTTTTTCTCATTCTCCCCCTTCTTTGCTACAACAGGCTATGCTAGCAACTGTTCTGGGAAGCTTCGGAGTGAGGAAATGGTGGGTGGAGCAGAAGAGAAAGAAAAGGAATACATGCTGTGGAACACTGTACTGCTGCTATAGTTTCCTTTCCTCTCACCAAGATTTAATCACTGGTTGGAGGAAATTGGAATGTTTCAAGAAAGAGGGCCAATGCCGGGTGGAAGAAGGAGGGGATGGATGGCAGGAGAATTCAATAACAGGGCCAAGGGAAGTTTAGCAATGTAATATCCAATAAATTGTGCCGTGGAACTCTGCGAGTGATTAGGGAATCAGAGCCAGCCAGAGAACCAGGCAAAATGTTCCTACTGTTTCTTATAGAGATTTGCAAATAGGTTCTATCCCAGGCTGTCAGTGGGGATTCAGACTGATGTTTCTGCGGTTCTCTTTTTCCTCACTTTAGGGACAGCATGTGCTGGAGGCAATCTGCCTAGTTAGCCACCCATTTTCATCAGCTTTCTTTGTACCTGAACGCCAGCCCCAATTATTCTGATCCCAGTCTTCTGAGGCAGACCCCAAACTTACAAGCAAACTTAGTCTTAGCTACTTATTATGTCCTGCTTAATTTCCACTTAAAGTGGCATGCTCTCATATAGTTTTATAGATGCTGGAAGATGGGTACAATGTTGGGTCAGAATTTTTTGAAAATTTCAAAAGGATGGGTGGTTCGGGGAGGAAAAAGGGCAAGAACTCTGGTGGAAGATATACCAGAGAAAGTTATTGTTCATTATGCTGGTAAAAATAATGAAGGAGTTGCTCTAAGATCTGGGTTCTAGACTCACATTTGCTTCTGAGTAGGTACAATACCCTGAGCAAATTATAATAATTGATTGTCTCCTTCACAGACTAATGGTGGAAATTGATAGTTTCTGAACTTCTTTAAACTCTCACATTTTATAAAGCATATATTCATCTGTAAGTATATATTATCTCCTATATACCAAGCATTAAATACCTAACTATTTTTTAATTACCTTTACTTTCAAAGGAATACGTTTCCTTGGCTACTTTCATTTCCTGAGTTGTGAAGTGGAGCTGATAATGATTCTTCTGCTTACTTAAGAAAAAAAAGGGGGGGGGGCGGAGTTTATCTGAAAGTGATCTGAAAAATGTAAAATGTGCTGTAGCAGATACTTTTGATATATTCATATACGTAAGAACATACTTATTCCAGGAACAGAGGGGGAGGTGTTGCTCTCTGAGATAACAAGCAATAACCTGGAGATAATTTGTTTTATTTGAAAATATAAGAGGTGCCTGATGCCCAGATAGAAATTTTAATTATTTTAATACTGTTCCCAAATTGTGTGTGTGCACACACACATACGCACACCTAGAGAGCTGTAATTATATCAGTAAATATACAGAGTAACACTGTATATTTAAAAAATAAATATGCTCCATGAGAGCTTGCCTACCTTATTCACCACTATATTTGTGATAGCAATATTTGTTGAAGAAAGGAATGAATTAAGGAATGAAAGAATGAGGATAGCAGAGATCTTTAATATTCTTTTCACTTCCAATTTCAACTCTTGTGCTAAACCCAATGTTCAGTTTCTTTCCTTGATATTTCACCTTCTCCTCCCTGCTTAAATTTAGGGGAAGGTCTGCTAGAGTTCATCGCTACTCAAAATGATTTAGGTTTAGGAATTGAAAGAAGTTAGTGCTGAAAATACATATGCCTGGGGCACCTGGGTGGCTCAGTTGGTTAAGCGTTAGACTCTTGATTTCAGCTCAGGTCAAGATCTCACAGTTCGGTGAGTTACAGCCCCACTTCAGTCTCTGCCTTGACCCTGTGCAGTCTGCTTGGGACTCTTTCTCTCTCTCTCTCTCTCTGCCCTTTCCCTGCTCGCGCTCTCTCTGTCTCCCTCAAAATAAATAAATTAACTTAAAAATATTAAAAAAGGAAATTACATATTCCTTACTACAATATTTTACTATCTTTATTGCTTCCTGTTCAATGTATTATTTTTCTTTAGTTCCCTGGCACCTAACACAGGGTGTGGCACAGAATAAGTGCTCAGTAAATGCACTAAGTAATGAATGATTGGTCCAATTCAATGGAACAATTGGTGTGGGTCCCTGGGGTGGAGACACAAACTAATGGGCATATTATGTGGAAACATGGCTGAAAGGTTTTGAAATTTCCCATTGCATTTTTAGTTATTCCCAGTCAGTGGTAAGTTAAGTTCCCAGCATAAAAGCCATATCTATTGTTCTCTGTAAATTATCTCTAGGGTCCTTTCCCACTTCCAAGTACATTAATTTGAATCATCCAGTTTTATGAAGAGAACATTTTATGAAGAGTCTCCCCTAATGGTAATAACAACCATAAGCACTAAGCTAAGAGCCTACACTTATTTAGCATTTAATAACAATGCTATCTTCTCGCACAGTTGTCCAGTGGGCTGTGTTATGCTCAGCACAAGTTAAGACGGCTACTTAATTTAGGTGGATGAAGAACTTGGCTATTTGCAAAAAGGAGGTAGGCTGGAAGTGAGACGATTGTTTTCTAATATGGCACTAAAACAAGACACCTCCCTTCCCCCAATTTTATGGTACTCCTTCTATCATTTTCCCCACTTAAGAATTCTGTGGGTTGATTCACTGATTCCACCTGGCCAAATGGCAGAGATGAAAGATGGGAACAAAATGGTTTTACCCTTGCTCCCCTTCATCTAAAAGGCAGGTTTGGGATTACCTATGTTGGGGTTGGCTTAAGCATCCTCTGCAGCCTCAGGGTTTGAGCATAAAAGGAATGAGGGACTAATATCAGTAGAAGAGAAACAGATCCATTATCAGTCAGTCTGGTGGTGATTATTTTAAGACTTCCACCACCAAATGAATTGCCCAAAGCAAGTTGCTTATGCAGTTTGGCCTTAATTTCTCTCTTTTAGTCTTTCTGGAGAGGTTATTATTGCAGCGTCTTCCCATTTAAAGCACTGTTCCCACCAGGGAATATTTTGGAGTCTCTCTGCAGTACAGAAGAAACAGTTCAACCTTTATTCCACAGGAAAAACTACCGGGTTACATTTAGGAAAAAAAAAAAAAAAAGGAAACTTGAAATAAATAAACACAACCCTCATGTCTTTTTATTTCTTGTGTTTTTTTTCACGTCAATATACGTATTTCTTGTATTTTTCTCCATTCTTAACTGAAGTTCGTGCTTCCCTATCAAGGCACTGCTCCTGATATTTTCTCCTGTCAAATTTCCCAGAGCAGATGGTCCCTTCAGGGAAGCTCTGGAAAGTGCTGGGTGTCTGGTGCTGCCTGGCCCTTCCCTCCCTCTTGGGGCCCCAGATGACAAGCCATCAAACCAGTGTCCCTCCTCTGAGGGGTCCTTGATCCTTTGGCAGCAGGGTTTGGTTCCAGGGACTGCAGAGACCCTTTGCAGTTGGGCTTAGCAGCTACCTCAGTCCGCAGCAAACCCTGGTCTGGGGTGAGAGTGGCATCCCGCCTGCCCAATGAGAGGCGCGGGTTTCTCTCCGGGGCCCGCCCCACTTTCCCCGCGGCCCCAATGACCGCTCTAAAAGGCCCGGCTTCTGCTGTCAAGTAGCTAGGCAGGGCTCCGCCGAGGCTAGGAGGGGCGCCGGGTGCGGAGATGCGCTCCCAGGTGTTTGCAGCGGAAGTGGGAAACCTGTAGGTTATGGTCCAGCCGCGCGGCGCCGAGGCGAGCAGGAGCACGGAACAGGTAGGAGGCAGGACTTTTCCTTCTTTGCAGCTCGGAAAAAGAATGCGTATTTTCGTGCTACTGTTGCCTGCCTTCCCCTTCCCCCAGCTCTGCCCCGCCCTCGTCACCCCCAAATTGATGTGGTCGCCGCAGCTCTGGTCGCGAAGTACGGCTGGAAGGACCGGGATGGAGGTCGTCTGGGTGCTGCTGGGAAGGAGGGGCGCGGGAGCCCCGGTGACGGGCGGGGCAGGGCGGCAGTGCCCTGGGAGGGGGGACCGAGCCCCCATCCGCGTCTCGTCAACTTTCCTCCCGGAGGCTTTGGCCGCCGCGGCGGGTGTTGCGCCCTAGGAAAGCCATGTCGACCCGCAGGGGAGGGTTTGGATGTCAGCAGCCGGGAGCCCGCAGGTCTTCCTAACCAGGAAGGGCTTCTCCTTCTCCCCACGTCTGTCCGCACCCACTCATTTTCCCTCTCGACCCTTGCGTCTAGACTAGCACATCCCTGCAAAAACTGGGAATGACTGCGCCGAGGGGAGGAAGGCACTTGTTTGTTCCCCGGCTCCTCTGTGAAGAAGTGATGCGGTGGGGAAGAAATCCCGCAACTCTAAGGGCATTTACCGATTAATTATGCCTCCAGTGAGAAAACCTGGGCCCTTCTCCCCTATTTACTGCAGGCCAGGGAGGGGAGAGACAGGAAAGCTTCGCCTCTCTCTTCTAGTCTGTCGATGTCCATGGGGACCCACCTCCTAGCCTGGTTTCTAAAAAATGGGTTTATGCACAGGGATTCCAGAGACTCAAGTAATTGTACCCGGATGGGCTCCCCGCGGCTGCAAGGCAGCCTCCCTGGATGACCGCATCTGGGTAGTAGGTGTTGGCCCAATGCCGGTTCCTGCCGGAGTCGGATTGCTGGAAACAGTAGGCAGAAGAATCGCAGGGAAATTAGAGGCTGCATCACTCTAGGGAAGCGATGACACCCTGCTTTGAAAATTATTGAAAAATTGGGGTGATGGGGAAGAAGGAGAGAGGAAAGCTGCAACCTTCTCTCGTTTATTCATGCCAAATACAGCATGGGCATTTGCATGTGTGCTTCTGCGTGCACATCTCCAAGGTGGGGCTATATATAGCTCTTTTGCCTGCTGCTGAGCAGGCTGCCTGGGCCTTCTGAAGCAATCTGGAAGCACTGAGTGGGAGGGGCAAAAGGGAATCAAATTCTCCACTGGGGGAAAAGCCTGAGAAGATGTGCTCAGACTGAGGAAACCCTGCATGAAATGATGTTTCTGTAACATGTCTGAAGATCAGTATTTCCAGATATTATTTTGAATACATCCTTAGAGTGTGCTATTTCCCTGAATTTTTCAGCTTTACAGTGTACATATGAGCCTTACCAACCTGAAGTGTAACACACACATGAAATAAATACATATCATATCCAAGATATTTTATTAAACTCATCAGAGCATAATGGTTTCTATATGCCCTGCCTTCCTTTTTGGGTTGTAAATGTATTTGGATGGTAACTTACAGATAGCAGCAATTGGAGAACTGGGGGGAAAAAGATCCACCCACCTTGCAAGAGGTAAAGCTAAGGGACCTTTGGAACCTTTGAAGTTGGTATAAATCTATTTCTTTGTACAGATTTTACTTGTGGATCTGATATTTAAATGTGCGCTGCTTTTTCATATCTATTTGCACTACACGGACTTTGTTTTATAAATGTATGTGCATTTATTTTTCCCATTGCCTGAAATTATTTAATCCTGATGATAACTTTTTCATTTTCCTGGATGAGAAAACTAAGATTTAGAGGACACCTGTAATTTGCCTAAAGCTTTCTGAAATTCCACTATTTCCACCCTAATATTTCAACAACCTACTATGAATTATATTGCATAGCAGTTTCCCTTCAAATAGAATACCTCAGCTTCCTGTGATTTTTGGTATTGATAACAAAATTTGCTCAGTGTTATACCAGTAACAATACAGGCCAAGGTTACTCAGTTATCCAGGCACTCGGTCTTATTTATTTATTCGCATAGCCATTTACGTATATCTGATTTGTCTTCTAATTGGGCAAGGAAGTACTTTGCAGAAAAAGACTATGACCTATGTTTTTGTATACTCCACAACACTGAACACAGTTCTAAGTAGCCTCAAAGATTCTTGTTGAGTAAACATCATACTAAGGAATGATTTGGAGTAATGATTTAGGGATAATATATTTATCCTATATATTGGAAAGCTGTGTGCTGAGAACTACTTTTGGAAACTTCCCTTAGCTCTTTTATTCTCTCGAAAGGAGTAATGGATGACATCAGACATTTCTATATCCTTCCACAAAATAATTGAATTCTCCAGTAGGGGTTATGGCTATGTATAAGTTATTCTATATATTTTCTCTTATCTGTGCCCGTGAGACAAACTAGAGTCCAAGTTGAAACAGATGATTTATACTTTTCTGTACAAAACATGCAGTGTTAGATCTCTATTAAAAGAGAGATCAACAGGGGCGCCTGGGTGGGGCAGTCGGTTAAGCGTCCGACTTCAGCCAGGTCATGATCTCGCGGTCCGTGAGTTCGAGCCCCGCGTCAGGCTCTGGGCTGATGGCTCAGAGCCTGGAGCCTGTTTCCGATTCTGTGTCTCCCTCTCTCTCTGCCCCTCCACCATTCATGCTCTGTCTCTCTCTGTCCCAAAAATAAATAAATGTTGAAAAAAAAAACTTAAAAAAAAAAAGAGAGATCAACAATGTCCATCCATTTTTATATACAAATTGGGCCACAGTTTACATCCTAGCAAAGAACCCATTCTAGGTCACAGTAAGCTCTTCATTAAGTCCAATGTTCATTTTCTTTTACTGGTGTATTGTTCATTTTTCTTCCCCTCTGAACTGCCATTTTCCATATTCTCCATCTCCTCCTTGATCTTTTACTTTTTGATACCACCAATGATCTGATGTGATAATTTTTTTCTAACTTTTTTTCTAACCTTTTCTTTGTCTTCCTCTTAATCTCCTCTTCCTGCTTCAGGTTTTCAAGTGAATTCCCCCAGTTGATGCAATTTATTTTATTGGGAACAAAATTCTCTCCTGCATTTATTTTCTCATCTCTCCTCCATTAGCCATTTCAAATTACTAGCCTAGCAGCTAAGAACACAGGCTTTGGAAGGAAGCCTACTTCTGCTATCTATATATCATTATGCAGATAAGTGAATGTCAGTAAGTCAACTGGGGATTATAATAGCACTTACCTCAGAGTTTTTTTGTGGGATTTTTTTTTTTTTTAGTATTAAATAAGATAATGCACACAACACTTTTAAAATAAGGCTTGGCTGTAGTCATTACTCATAAATAATAGCCATTAGTAGAAGTACTGTTTAAAGTTGTGATAATATACATAGTAAAAACTTTTTTCCCCCCATCAATAGTCATCACCCTTCAACTGGCTTTTAGCAAAGCATACCACAGTTTTCCAGGCTTCTGGTTTGTGATTAGTTATTTTTTTTCAGACTTCCTTCCTCTACCTCCAAGTGCCCACAATCTATTCAATAATTAATTTATCCATTTTTATTCTGATCTCCAATCTGTATCATATATTTTTCCCAATACCAGTGTATATGTCATTGCATGCCTTGGATTAGTAGAGGAGGCAATTTTTCAAATCTCCCAATGTATGTTTTCCTGTTTTAATCTAAGATGTCACATATTACTGACACATTTTAATTTTCATTATTGATGATGCTCTTCTTTGCAACTTTTCCTGTGCTTTACTTCATATATTTATATCCATAGTGCTAACTTTGGAGCAAGGACACTTAGGTTCAAATCCTGAGAATAGGACTTACCAGTTTTGTGACTTTGGAAATGTAGCGGGAGGAAGATAGATTATTATTTTGTTATGGTTGTATGAACAATGTAGTGTATAAAATGGCATTCAAAAGTATACCTATTAATATTACATTTAAATAACACTTTTATAAAGAAATACAGATTTTTTCAGGAAAAATTGAAAATGAAAGAAAATTCCACCATGCAGAGAAATCTACTCTGAACCTTCCAATTTTATTTCTGTGAATATACCTAGGTATTTTAAACATACAGTTTTAGAATTCAAGTGAATATTTATTTTTATATTTAGCTTTATTTCCCACTTAACATCATACCATAAACATTATTTTATTTAATATTTTTACTAACCAATTTTTTAATGGCTGCCACCTATTCTTTTCTATAGATAGAGACTTTAGATTGTTTCCTGTTTTTTACATTTATAGAAATGAACATGGGAGTGCCTGGTGGCTTAGTTGTTTAACCATCCAACTTTGGCTCAGGTCATGATCTCATGGTTCCTGGGGTTGGAGCCCCTTGTCACGCTCTCTGCTGGTAGCTCAGAACCTGGAGCTTCCTTCAGATTGTGTCTCCCTCTCTCTCACTGCCCTTTCCCTCCTCATGCTCTGTCTCTCTCTCTATCTTTCTCAAAAATAAATACACATTTAAAAAAAAAAAGGAAATGAACATGATTATACATTAACCTTTGCAATTTTGACCATTTCCTTATAATAACTTCACAGATATTACTGGGTCAGACATGTAAATATTTTCATACTCCTAGTGCTCGTTGCTAAATTGTTCCAGGGAAAAGTTTATGCACAAATTGATACCCAGTGTCAACTAATTGGGCAAGATTCTCATTAACATTTGGTATTGTGGTTTAAAAAATTGTGACTACGTTGATAGTAGAAATTGTGGATCTGGTTATTCTTTTGAATTATGTTTCTATGATTTTGGATGATTGTGAGATATGTTTTCATGTTTATTGGCTCTTTGTATTTCTTAATGTGTGTATTTTATTTGACTTTATTGGGTTATGTTTTTCTTAACTTGTTTCATAGAAGAATCTATTGTATACTGTGAAACTTTTCTTACTTTTTTTTTTGCCTTTTACCTTTTATGTTTTTGGACATATAGAAATTTTTAATCTTATTGTAGTTTAACCTATAAGTCTATTTGCAGTAGTATTTATCATTGCCTTAATGCTCAGAAAACTTTCTTCTGACAAAGAATTGAAATTAAAACACACATTTGAGGGTGCTATTGCTGAGCTTGTTTTATTCTTTGAAGTGGGATTTGGCTTACATATATCGTGTATATATCACTGTGTGAAATGGCTCCTGGGGACATATAAAATACCCTCTCAGTCTATTAAGATCCCATTATTATTTATGTGGCTTTCTCATGAAGTGAATAGTATCTTAATTCTTTCTGAGCTACTGTTGTCCATTTCAGAAGTGCCACGGGGCAAAACGTACTATGGAAGATATTAATGACCAGGTTACTCAGCCAGAGCAAGGCACATTGTTTGCACAATTATCTGAATGACTCAGGCACTAAATCTGCTTTTGCTAGGATTATCCAGATGGTCCTTAATTCACTGGATAATTGCTCACTCCTGTACTTGATTTTGATGATGTAGACCTGTGTCATTGTTTCCCTGCAGTTTTATTTGTTACTAGTCTCTAATACTGAGAGTTGGTCACATTCGTTTATGAGAAGCAGTTTCCTTGGTCTTTAAAGAACGTATGTATTAGAATTATGCAAAGCTTTGCAGGAAGGTCAGTTTAACCAGTTACAAATGGTGTGATGTTTGGCAAGTTACTTAATCTCTGTAAATCTTTCTTTCCCATGTAGGAAATGAGGATATTCAGAGTTTAGGGTCCTTACGTGAGCCTCCCTCTCTTATAGTCTCTTCTCAAGCACATCCTCCACACCCTCATCAGTTATCTTTCTAAAACCAATTCCATCCTGTGTCTCCTCTACTGATAGTAACATGCCTAAGGTCCTTTGCATTTCACCTAAAGTTCTGTATTAAATGGTCCCTGATTAATTCTCCAAGTTCATTTTTTTATTATTCTAGTCTCTTCCATCTCCAGTCCCACAATGCCAGTCACACTGAACTGTTTGCATTTCCCCTAATGCATCATGTTTTCTCTTTTTTCCTCAAACTTCATTACCTATCCATACTCTCTTCTCTGCCACAAATGACCTGTCTCCTTTCTGCAGTGTGACTGATCTGCCTCACATTTTCAAGGCTTAAGTCAGCTGCCACATTCTCTAGGAAGACTTCCTGAACTTCTAGGCCGAGTTTGGGGTCCTTATTTAGTGCTTCCATAACAACCTGTAGATACCCCAACCATAGCACTTACTATACTAAATTGTAACTGATTGTTTATGTCTATTATCCCCACTGTAAGCCCTAAAGGATAGAGACCATGCCTTCTTCCTTTTTTAGGTCCAGTTAAGGCTCTGACATATAGTTGATACTTAATAAATATTTTCTGAAGAAATGAATAAAGGAAGGTTAAGATTCTTGTTTTCAGGATTTCAATGAATAAAGGATTTGTATCACTACCTTGGAAACAAACAACTAAAAACTAGAAGCTATGTCAAACTTCACCTGTTTTTTTCAAGAATTAATTTCCTGGTTCTGTTGATTTATACAAGATACATTAAAAAGAGTCCTTTAATAAGCAATTTTGACATGAAGATTCATGCCTTGGACACTGCATAGACACTGAATAATTCCCAAATGCTAAACCGGTAGGTAACTCTCTTTTAAATCTACATTTTAAAAAGAATAAAAGATGTGTGGTTACATGGATAATGTACATATATATTTAGTTTTATTGGAACTAATATTGACAAAACGAATCCCCCTCTCTTCATTTAATAAGAGGCCTTCCATTGGTGTGATCTCCAGAAGTTTACAAAACATGGTTACATTCATAACTGCAGTTTATCCTTTGCAACAATTCTGAAAGTTAGATGGAAAGTCATGATTATTCAGACTTACAGATAAGGAAACAGGCTCAGAGAAATAAGTAATTTGCCTAAAATCATGTTAGCTAGTGGCAAATCTGGACAAGAAGTAAGGTCATCTTACTTATAGTTGTTTGTTTGGTGTATTATGGTTAGCCAAAACATCTCTCCTCAATGCCAGCCACCAGTCTGCCCACGTCTAGGACACTGATATTATACTGAGACTCTGGAACAATCCAGTAAAAATTCACTGCACTAATATTTATAGACAGTTTTTACTTTGGTTTTTAATGTCTGAGATGAAACCTACTGATAGGAACATTGTGTCAAAAATATTTTAAAGTCTTGTGTATATTTGATTATTTAGACTAGATATGTTTATGTGTGGGTACATATTACATTTATAATTTTTTTTTTTTTTTACTTCAGGACGTATTTCTTTTTTTTATTTTTTCTTTTACTTCAGGACGTACTTCTTTGTTTTTTTTAATTTTTTTTACATTTATTTATTTTTTGAGAAACATAGAACACAAGTTGGGGAGGGGCAGAGAGAGAAGGAGACACAGAATCCGAAGCAGGCTCCAGGCTCCGAGCTGTCAGCACAGAGCCTGACGCAGGGCCCAAACTCATAAACCGTGAGATCATGACCTGAGCCAGAGGCCGACATTCAACTGACTGAGCCACCCAGGCATCCCAGTACATATTTCTTTTTATTTCTGGCAACAAGTACAATGCTCTTCACACATGTCTTCTTTACTAGAATTATTAAAATACCTTTTCCAGATATTCCTTTTTTTCTTCAACGTTTATTTATTTTTTTGGGGACAGAGAGAGACAGAGCATGAACGGGGGAGGGGCAGAGAGAGAGGGAGACACAGAATCGGAAACAGGCTCCAGGCTCTGAGCCATCAGCCCAGAGCCCGACGCGGGGCTCGAACTCACGGACCGCGAGATCGTGACCTGGCTGAAGTCGGATGCTTAACCGACTGCCACCCAAGCGCCCCTGTTCTTTGAATTTAAAAGTCTCTTATGGTTTGCCTCCCTCCCTCTCTGTTTGTAACTATTTTTCCCCCTTCCCTTCTCCCATGGTCTTCTGTTAAGTTTAAGTTCCACATATGAGTGAAAACATATGATACCTGTCTTTCTCTGACTTATTTCGATTAGCATAATACCCTCCAGTTCCATCCACGTTGCTGCAAATGGCATGATTTCATTCTTTCTCATTGCCAAGTAGTATTCCATTGTATATATAAATCACATCTTCTTTATTCATTCATCAGTTGATGGACATTTAGGCTCTTCCATAATTTGGCTGTTGTTGAAAGCACTGCGATAACCATTGGGGTACAATGCCCCTATGAATCAGCACTTCTGTATCCTTTGGATAAATTCCTACTAGTGCTATTGCTGGGTCGTAGGGTAGTTCTATTTTTAATTTTTTGAGGAAACTCCACACTGTTTTACAGAGTGGCTGCACCAGTTTGTATTGCCACCAACAGTCCAAGAGGGTTCCCATTTCTCCACATCCTTGCTAGTATCTGTTGTTTCCTTAGTTGTTAATTTTAGCCTCTCTGACTGGTGTGAGGTGGTATCTCAGTGTGGTTTTGATTTGTATTTCCCTGGTGATGAATGATGTTGAGCATCTTTTCATGTGTCTGTTAGCCATCTGGATGTCTTCTTTGGAAAAGTGTCTATTCATGTTTTTTGCCCATTTCTTCACTCCTTTTCCAGAATTAAGTATACAGTATTCACATTTTCAGTTTGGTTTAGCATGTATTATATATAAACTTGGAGAATCTAGTGAGTCAATTATGTTTTTCAGAATTAATGAAAGTATTGAAAAAAGACATTTATGAAAAATAGATGGATACTTACCTAGAGCATTGAAGTAGCCTAGTTTGAAAATTAAAAATACTGAGATATGAGGCTGATTTTTCTATTTGGCTTTTGTAAGCAATGTGTTCTCTGTAGTCTCACCTCAATTATTGATGACAAAAACCATTTATTGAGCACTTACTCAGTGTTGGGCTTTGTTTTAAATGTGTTCAATGTGATTTCTCCTAACTTAACCAATCCAGTAAGTGGATTTGTATTATTTTTACTATTCTTCAGATGAGACAGATTAGAGATATTAAAAAGCTAGAATTTACACCCAAGTTATTTAACTCCTAAGGCTAAATTATTATTAGGCTTAACGCCTTTCCATGATATCCGGTTTTAGTTTTCTGTGAGTCACATTTTAAATTTTCTCCATTTTAGGTGACCAATATCTATCTCAAATAAACTTAGTATCCACACAAGAGATTAAAACATTTTAGAATGAACATATGTTCATTCTAAATATATGAATTCTAAAACATTCATAACATTACATGTTTTATTTATGGATATCATATAAACAAAGTGGTCTTCTACTATAGTGATTTACGTGGGGCAGTTTCCCAAACATTAAGTGATTGCAATGTGTTTTTTAAAAATTTGTTATTTTAACTTAGATCTATGCATCAGAAGTATTTATGCATTTCTGCCTTAATTTTGCTTCCTAACACCAGGAACCATAAACAGTAATGCTATCTTAAGGCATCTCATCTTATAGTATTTAATTGTCATGGTTACAGAAAGTACAGATTTGCTATCTATAACAGACAATATTGCCTGCTAAAATATTACAAATGATATTTATAATATTCCAGTTTGGGACTCAACTTGCTTAATATAACATAATTTTATGTCAGATAAAAATTCCCATGGCATAATATTTTTATGCAATAAATATACTATATTTTAATTGAAAACCTTTAAAAATACCTACTGGATTGATTGACTATATTTTTACATATGTTATTTAAAAAATTTTTTAACACATTCATTTTTGAGACAGAGAGAGACATAGCATGAGCAGGGAAGGGGCACAGAGAGAGACACACACAGAATCCAAAGCAGACTCCAGGCTCTGAGCTGTTAGCACAGAGCTGGACTCAGGGCTCAAACTCAGGAACCTTGAGATCATGGTCTGAGCTGAAGTTGGACACTCAATCGACCTAGCCACCCAGGCGCCCCAGAATATATTATTTTAAAGATCATAGCAACTCCTTTTTGGTACTAGAAAATTAACCCAGCTTTTTTTAAAAAGTTGTTTTTAAATTTTGGCTTAGGCACAAGTTGAATGGCAATGAAACTAAGGCCTTTGCTTTAAATAAAACATTGTATTGTATTGTTTTGTTTTGTTTTACCCTTTTAACTAAAGAATAATAGAAATACAGAGAAGTGTCAGTTAAATGAGCTGAATGAGAAGTACAAAGTAATTCTACCCATGAAATCAACATTCCATTCAGGATGGAGAACCTTGTCTGCACCCAAGAATGCCTCTTCCAGCCCCTCCCAATCACTACCACCTTGCTCTTCCCCGAAGGTAGACTCTATTCTGACTTCAAGACCATAGAATAGTTTTTGCCTGTTTTTGAAATAAATATAAACAGAATCATATATTCTGCAATTTTTTTTTGCATCAGATTTATTTTGTTCAACCTTTTGGGTGAGAAATATCCATGTTCCTGCATATAACAGTGCTTCATTTTTCTTGCTCAATAGAATTCCATCTAATGAATACTTCAGAATGTACATATCTGTTCTGCTTGTTGGGCATCTGGGTTGTTTCCAGTTTTGTATTATTACCAATAGTTCTTCTATGTACATTTGTTATTGTACATGTTTTGTAATACGCAATTACTGATTCATAGGCTAATGCTACATAGAAATTGTTTGCTTTTTCCCAAGTGGTTGAGCCAATTTCCAGTCGAGCCTGTGGTGTATGAGATTTCAAGCTGTGGCTTAGCTTTACCAACACTTGCTCTTAATAGTGTTTTTAACTTAAACTACCCTAGTGGCAATGGATACCTAATTGTGGTTTTAATTTGCATTTTTTATTAATAAATTAACACCTTTTTTATGTGTTTTGGCCATTTGAATATGCTCTTTTGAAGTGTCATTCAGAAATTTTATCCAATTTGCTATTGAGTTATCTTTTACGTATTGATTCATAGGAGGTTCCTTATATATTTTGAATTTGAGCCCTTAGAAAATGTTTGTAAATATCTTCTCCCACTCTATGATTTGCTTTGCCACTCTTAATGTTATCTTTTATCAGCAGCTGTTCTCAGCTCTAATGTAGTCCAGAATTAGTATTATTTTGGTCTTGTTTAATAAATCTTTCCTAACTATAAGTTACAGAGATTTTTTTGTATTGTGTTCCAGACACTATATTGTTATACATTTCATCTGGAATTCATTTTTGTGTGTGGTTTGACTTTTGCTTTCTTAATTCTATGGATTCAGAAGTCATCAGGGGCATTTACTGAAAAGGCTGTCCTTTCCCCACTGTTTGGCAATGCTACTACCTCTGTTTTAAATCAAGTGTACCATGTATGGGCATATCTGTTCTTGGATTTGCTATTCTGTTTCACTGGATTATTTGTCTATCATTGTGGCCATAGTCACAGTCGTAATGAATAGATTTAAATTATGTCTTAGTATTTGCTAGAGTAGTTCTCTAGCTTGCTAATCCTTTAAGTTTGTCTTGACTGTTATCGACTCTTTGCCTTGCTATATAAATTTGAAATTTTCCTTATCAATTTCTACAAAATCCTTGTTGGAATTTCACTAGGATAGCACTTAATCTAGAAATCAATTTGAGTGTAATTGACATATTTAAAAACTCAAGTCTTTTATTATCATGGCTTATATATATGTGTGTGTGTGTGTGTGTGTGTGTATATATATATATATATATATAGCGCTTTTTTAAGATATTTAAAAACTCTTTAAATGATGTTTAAATTTTTCAGTGTGAAAGCCTTGCACATATTTTGTTGTATCTATTCCTAGGTGTTTGATTTTTTTATGCCATCATAAGCACTATAATTTCCAAATTTCCAATTTTATATGTTGACCTTTTATAGACTTGTAAAGCTCACTTATCAATGTTAATTTCTCTGTTGATTCCTTTTACTTTTCTAGATTTTCAGTTGTATCATTTGAGAATAATGAGTTTATTTCTTTTGATCCATTCTTTATAACTTATTAAAATTTTCCCTTTTTGTACTGCCTAGGATCTCTAGTGCAATGTTGAGTAAAAGTGGTGATAACTTATCTTTGTCTCATTCCTGATATCATAAGAAAATTCCTCCAAACTTCACCATTAAGTATTAGATTTTTCTGGAAAACCTTTATGAGGTTAAGGAAGTTCCCCCCTATTTCTATTTGTTAAGATTTTTTTAAAAATTTAATAATTTTAAATTATTTAGATGACCATATGATTTTTCTCTTATGCTAAGTTATTGCAGTGGATTATATTGATTGATTTTCAAATGTTAAACCCGATTTCTGGAATAAATTTGACTCATTCATGATCTGTTTATTACCCATTATGTATATTGCTGGATTAGGGTTGATGATGTTTTGCTTAGGATTTTTTTTAGCTATTTGTTTTTCAATTTTTGTAATATTATTTGGTTACAGTTTAGTCTTAAGTTTATGTTGGTTGAACTCATAAAATGAGGTGGAATAGATTGCCTCTTTTTATTTGCTAAGATTCTGGAAGATACATGTTAATTTCTTTCTTAAATATTTTATAGAATCCACTGGTGAAGCCATTTGGTCCTCCTCCTGAATTTTTTTGTGTGTGGCACAATTTTAAATGAAATAATCAATTGTCTTAGGAGTTATGAGTTTATATATATTTCCTAATTATTACTTAATCTTTTTTTGATAAGTTTTTTTTCTAGGAATTTATCCATCAAAACTTTCAAATATATTCAATAGTATTTTTGAAAATAATTTTTTACTATTTTTCAATAGCTATAAAAATTTTAATGACGACTCTTTCCATTCATTTAAGTCCAACCACAGAGCTATTATTGATGTTATATATATATATGTGTATATATATATATATTTAAAATAAATATTTTTATGCATAGACTATAATTTTAAATATACTACTATCAAAATTGCATCATACTATATAAAATGTTCTGTTGCTTTTTAAAAATCTTGGTCAACTTTTATTTCCTTACCTTATAGTACTAACACATTCCTTTTAGCATTGCCAAGTACCCCGTAGCATGGAACCTAATTTGTTGATGTCCCAGGATTGGCTCTTTGGGTTATTTCCAATTTTCTTTCTTTTAAGAATGTGCAACATTGTTCTACATGTGCTTCTGTATATTCCTGGAACTATTTCCCTAAGATACATTTCTACAGTGAAATTGCTGGCAAGAGATGCATCTTTTACACATTATCACTATTTCAAAATGGTCTTTTAAAGAGATTGTACTAATTTATAATCCTAGTAACAGGAATAAGAATGTTTGCTTTTGCATCTTGTCTTCGGTGTTGAGTCTTGTCAATCTTTCAAACACTTGTAGAAGATTTTGTCTTGCCAAATTAAGCTTTAAATAAAGAAATTATATTAGAGAAGCATAATTATGTGCTGATGACATCATAAGCATAACATTTTTTTGCTATAGATCAAGTTTTATTATTTTATGCATAAAAATATTTTAATTGTTATTAGACTTGTAGAACATTTCAGTTAAAATGGATCCTATGTTGTTTTCATAAAATTCAAGAACTGAGAAATTCCCTTGCTTTCATTGTCATTTTAGGGTCATAGACTTTCAAGATAATATATGATATGTTTGCTCATGCAGGAAAGACTGTAATACTAGCTATTCAATAGACATATATTTAAGTCAATATTCTGGTACTGAATAGGTATGTATTCTTGGGAAATGTACTCAACTTCTGTAACCCTGAGTGACTTCATTTTGTAAAGTGAGGGGAATAGATATGAAAGTATGTTTGCAGTATTTTCTGTCTGATTGTTTTCTAGGTTTGATTTAGGTAATCATCTTAGTTAGGCAGGTGCCTCTTGTCTTTCACTTAACTATTTATGACCCTCTCAAAGTTGCTTTTTCTTCAAGGAAAACAAAAACATCAGCTTTCAGATGAGGCAAAGGATCTCTCTCCCCTGAATAATCTACAAAGCAGGTCCTTCTGCTAGAAATGCAAAGAAATAAAGTGAATAATAATTTTTTTCATCATTTGTTCTACATTGTATTCATAAGGGAGGGAATAAAAGGGAGAGAGAGAGAGAGAGAGAATGAGAATGAGAATGAGTCCAGAAATACAGATCTACTGTGTGGTAGACATTGCACTGGAGCCTGGAAATAGTAATGAATAAGTCAGACTTTTCCTTGCCTTCAAAAGTGTTCTAAGCTAAGTGGGAAAAATAGATAAAAAGATAACCCCAAACTGTGATGAGTGCTTTAATGCAAGGAGAATCAGTGTGTTAGGTGAATGGTCTATGTCAGGGGCATTTAGTAGAGCATGACTGATTCAAATAACTGAAAGAAATCTAATATATGATAGAGTATAAACTATACAGTAGCTAGATACATGGCTGAAGAATGGAAAATAGTTATTTTAAAGAATGTTCTTTGTATTTTAGCCTAGGAGCAATGGTTGCATAAGACAGTGGTTTAATATCTTAAAATGTTCTTTGAGGATTTAATAAAGTAAAAGAAAGATATTAGTTAATAGAGGACTTTGTAATTTCAAAAATGTTAAGGAAATTTACTCCAGATTTGAAGCAGCATATCTACACAATTCTCAATAAGAAGTCTTGCTCCAAAATTGGCTGGCCTGTAGTCTCTAAATTGTCTCTTTTGATAAACTCTAATCATAATTTCATTTTTTACTTCATCTTGTTTTTATAATTTTATGAAAATGCCCTTTGAGTAATTACAGAAAAATTTAGTAAATGTACTAAGTCATATATTTTCATCTTAATGTTTTTCATAGCATCTTTAAGAGCTAGATTTCTGCTAAGAGATACCTATCTTTTTAAGAGCCATAGACATCCACAGGTATACAGGACTTTGGATTTCATCCCCAGCCATGGCTGAGAGCACCAGAACGCCACCATGCTTATTTGAAACACATATGGTTTCCTGTTTGCATATAATAATATTTGTTACAGAGGCATATAAAATGGGCATTTATTACATGCCTAAATCACTAAAGAAAGATTTCTAGTAGTAGTGAGATCTTTAGAGATATTTGAAACAGAGGGTTTCTATAAAATGCTCCCTGTGTCTGATATCACTGGACTGAAAATTTTTTCCTTCTTTATTTTTATGGTGGTAAGGTGGATAGCTGTAAAGAGGAAAAATTGCCATTACTACTGACCTAAATGAACTTATTAGTCCTGGTAAAATGAACTTAAAGAATCACTGCTTAACATGTGAAAAGCTTATACTTGCAATAAAAAATATTTATATTTTCTGATACCCTGCTAAAATCATATATTGAGAAGTCACAACAAATATCTGATGTTTAGTGATTGTACATAATTTCTTATTTTTTTTACTTTCTGTCTCCTTTGAATGCTGATGTTGTTCAGGTAAGTATCATCCTGAGGTATACCGACGATACTGGTCACTTTTTGAATGTCCAGAAGTTTTCTAATGTACTTTTCAAAGCCAGTTATTGCCCATTAGTTGATTCATTAGAGAATGAAAATTTAAGGAAGCCTTTCCCCAAGGGGATTTTGTTTCAGTCAGAGAATATTTTCCTTCACAATTGGTTGCAATGTTTTTTGATCTGATACTACCATTTGAATCTTGATTTACTATTTCTGCTTCATTATTGCCATGGTTGTTCGGTTCAGCTGACAAATGCGTATCTGTTCATGTTTCCCAGACTTGCTCATATTTGAGATGGGACAAATGCTGTGGATAATGGATAGTAATGGAGAATTATTTAATTGATAGCAGATCATTGTTTTCTTCAATATTTCTTTAATAATGGACTTCAGACAGAATCCTGAGCAAAAGCAACATCTGTTTTTTTTAAAGTATCATCAATGCTTTATAATGAGGTAGAAAGTTTTGCTTGTGTCTGCATTGTATATCTAGCAGGCATCTTCTCCCCTTTCAGATTACTCTGTGCCACCTCATTCAGGAAGTTTCTCCTAGCCTGACTTCTTCCAGTTATATTAGCACCTCTGCGTTTATGTCCCCAGTGTACCTCTTACAAACTTCTACCATAGTCCCTTCATTATTCATATTTATACCTATGTCTGCCTTTCTTTACTAGAGTGTACATTTAGGGATATTCAAGTCTCCATATGTCTTTTTTATTTTAGTAAACAAATAAGATATTTTAGAAATGTTCTATTGTAAAAATATTCCATATTATGAAAATACAAGAGGGAAACCATCAGTGTAATAGCAGGTGCTCACACTACTTTCTTCATGTTGGTAAATACAGTTAAAATCCTACAATTGTTCTACAAGTGATATACAATGGGGCAGTGGCTCTCAGACTTGGCAATTTATAAGAATTACCTGATATTATTTGTTAAAAATGATGTTCCTGACCTCCATCAATACAGAGTCTGGTTCAGTAGATCTGAAATATGACCCAGAAATCTGCATTTTTAACAGCATTTCTTGTGGGCCTGTGTTCCAGCCCGGGTCTGGCTCTGTGCTGACAGTGCAGAGCCTGCCTGAGATTTCTTTCTGCCCCTCCTCCCCTCTCAATATAAAGAAATAAAAACTTAAGAAAAAATTCAGTCAGCCTAGATGGAGCCAATGCTCATAGCCTAATAATACATACATATAAACACACGCGCAAGCATGCGCGCGCGTGCACACACACACACACACACTTACAGCAGCAGCTCAGACTAAACCTAAAAAAATTGCTTTTAAATACATTAAGGATCACCACGTTGCCAGAGCCATTATTTCTTTTTATCACTCAGTTCACTGCTTTCCCCCCTTCCTCTTTCCTTTTTATTATCTTTTTTGTTGGTATCGAAAGATGACTTACTACAAGTATCACTAGCCAACCAGGGCATCCTATTCTTTCATGTTAAATACTAACCTATTTTGATGCATAAAATAATTTAATCTTTGGGTCTTCTGTTGTGCTTGGCCTTTCTTTTCTTTTCTTTTCTTTTTTCTTTTCTTTCTTTTCCTTTTCTTTCTTTCTTTCTTTCTTTCTTTCTTTCTTTCTTTCTTTCTTTCTTTCTTTCTTTCTTTCTCCTTTTTGATAATAAGCATGGATGAATGATTGGTCTCGAAAACAAGTGCCTAACTGGAGTAGGAGGAGGAAAGAAGTGTAAAGAGGGAGCAATATTATGGAATCTTTAGTTTCCTGGGTGACCTTTGGAGGGATGGTTTCTGGATTGCTAAGAATATTAAAATAAGATGTTGTACTTTGCCAAGTTCTTAAGGTGGTTGGGAAAAATGAATAATTTATTTACAAACTCAGAGCAAAGATAACTTGCTCTAATTCTTATATAAATATTAATAAAATTGATTCATTATTTTACAATATGAATTTCCCCAGTGGCTTTTTATTTCTGCGTATATTTTTCCACTGTAAATTGTTTTATGTACTAGAATTTTGTGTCTAATTTGAAGTTTACATTTTTCTTCCATTTATTTGGTTTTATATTTGAGAGAAATAATAACATATTACTCACAGATATGCTTTTATATTAGAAATCAAACTGTATCACTAAGATTCTCTATTCACATTTTCTATTAATTATTGCTTTCTGATAATATACTGAAAAATTTCCATTGACTATTGTCTGATCTAAGGTGGTATGACTATGATGACTGATAGCCAATTAAATACTTCTTAAAAACAAACTGAGAAACAATGCTACAGATGTTGCCACAAATCATGTTTATTCATATTGCCTTCTGTTTTTGAAAAGAATACTGAAGAACAAAGGAATTTCTTTTAGGTTTTTGCTAATATGTAGGTAAGGAGACCATCTTGCTGGATTCAGCAACTATTTTATTTATTTATTTATTTATTTATTTATTTATTTATTTATTTATTTATTTATTAGATTTCTTAGCGTGATTGACACATACCCTATTTATTTCTGTTTTTGAATTTTAAACCAGCCTTCCTCTCCAACTCTTCTGGAACATATTTTGGAAGATGACACTAATATGTATGTTACTAAAAATATCAGTGTCAAGTGAAATGCCTTAGTAAATTAAATATGGCTTCACTCAACATGTCTGTATCCCTACTTCTGTCCTTTAAACCTCAGAGAGAGTGATCTTTTCTCTTTCCTAATTCCAATACCTCTACTTGTATTCTGGATCTCAATTTTGTGCAGCACGAGAAAATATTTGCTCTTGTAGTTATATGCTTTCTCCCCAGAAATTCCAATTTTTTTCCTACTCAGCTCCCTAATTTTTCCCTATGTTCAAACTTTCAGTTTTGTTTTTCTACTAACTTTTCTAGCTACTTTTTAAACTTCATTTTGTTCTCTTTCTTATTTTAGAATTACTAGTCTGTAGTTTCTAAATATATGACCTAAGCTACGGCAACATTCTCCTTCCCTTCTTCCAATTCATTGTAATGAAAGAGGAAAGTCAATTTCTGTCTACATGTTTTTCTCTTCCTAGTTCAGGATTGCATCTGCCCACTTTTTTAGTGTTGTCATTGTATCCATTATTACCTCTTTCTTTAATCTTCAACCTTGACCTCTCTACTAGTTTCCTGATGTCAGCATTTAAGCATGCCTAATTCTCTTTCATCTTAAAAACCATGTAGACAAAATTAAACAAACAGAGTCCTTCCTTGAACTCTTGCCTCCCACAAGCTACTGTATTTATTTTTCCCTTTTCTGTCCCACTGCCAAATTTCTTTGAACTTTCATCTATGTTCAGTTTACCTTTTTTTTTTTTTAAGAGAGTTTGGGGAGAGGGCCTAAGGGAGAGGGAGAGAGAATCTTAAGCAGGCTCCATGCCCAGTGCAGAACCCGGCATGAGGCTCAATCCCACGACCTTGGGAGCATGACCTGAGTCAAAATCAAGAGTCAGATGCTCAACTGACTCAGCCACACAGGTGCCCCTCACTTTGCCATTCCTTACCTTCAATTTATTCTCTAATCTCTGAAACCTGGTTCTTATACCAGACATTTCAGTAAAACTGTGCTTTATAAGGTCACTCAAATACCTCTTAGTTCCTAAATCCTGTGGGTACCTTTCACATAGCACCTACTAGACCCTTTGGCAGATGCTACACTCTTGAATTTCCCTTCTTGTTAAAATAGTTTGGTAGTTTGGATTTATTGTTAAGACATTTTCGTTTTTCTTTCATTCCCACTGTAGTTAAGCATATGACCACACCCATTGGTGTTGTGCCCAGTCATGTGACTTGCTCTGCCCAGCGGCATAGTAGTGGGTGTGAACTAAGCGGACATTATGCATCTGTAGTTTGGCTTAGTTCTTATACTCTGTTATCTGCTGTGAGAAGCACATATGCTGAGAACCTGCTCATCCAAGGAGAATGTGGAAACATGTGAGCAGACATGAAGTCAATACAAAGCTGGGAGCCAAGCACACTCACCCTGAAGCATATCTGGCCCAAACTGTGGACTTGTGATCAAAAAAAAAAAAAAAAAGGAACTTGTTATAATTTTGGAATGTTTGTTTTGCAGAATTATTGGGCAATAGCTGATGGATATAATGCAGTTCCTTGGGATTTCATGGAACCATCTTCTGGTTTTTAAGTCTTAGAAATCTTTGTAACCTTTCTAGTCTTTTCTTTACCTTGCTTTTAAGCTTAAATTTTCTGAGACTTCTGTCCTAAACCCATTACCTCAGTTTAAATACATTTACTATGAGATATTATTTCCAATGATGGTTTTGATTGCTGTCTATATGCTGATAACTTCAAAGTCATTAATTTCAATTTGACTTATACAGTAGGCACATCTTGTTAAAAATGCATTGTATATTTTCACTTAGTGGTTTCCAGTTTAGTGGTTTAATAAGCACACTAAACTCTATTTCCTGAATGCTGTGCTTTTCTCCACAATGTATTTTAAGTTTATTTATTTGCTTTGAGAGAGAATAACGTGTATCTCTATGTATGTAGAGAGAGAGGTAGAGAGAGAATCCCAAGCTCCATGCTGTCAGCCTGTCAGCACAGAGTCTGATGCAGGGCTTGGTCTCATGAACTGTGAGGTCATGATCTGAGCTGAAATCAACAGTTGGATGCATAACTGACTGAGTCAGATGCCCCTCCCCAATCTATTTCATACTGAACCACAGGAAAGAAAAAATTTAAAACAGTTCTGTATTATCAATAGCATTACACAAGTTAGCATGGGAATTAATGATTTATTGCATTTTTGCTTTATGCCTTTAAATGAATTATCTGACTTAATTGTCAAAATGACTCTGTGGATTATATATTATTATGTCCTCCTTTGCAGATGAGAGACCTAGAAATCAAATAATCTATGATTAATCGGTAATAGGGGATGAGCTAGATCAAATGCAAATCTGTATGACCCTAATGCCCCACATTCTACGGACATCCCCAAACCACTAATGCAGAAACAACTTATTTGAATATTCTCCACTCACTAGAAGAGCTCTTTAGAAAATATATACCACCTGAACTTAAATAAGTATTGGCTAATAAGCAAAAAGAAGATTAAGAAGTATGTCACACATACAAAAATATTGGCTGCTTATTTAAATTATAAATTTATGGAACAAACTCTTCAATCATCTTTTTAATATATATCGTATATATTCAACAATAACCATTACTGCTCCCTAAAAAGAAACTTCCTTGCTATCCTCCAAACAAACCACCCACATTACTGCTTCTGTGTCTTTGTTCATAATATTTGTTATAAATGGTGGTATCCTGTCTCTACATTCATTTGAAGCTTAAGGCTTCTATGAAAGATTCTCAGATTATTCATTTGAAGCTTAAGGCTTCTATGAAAGATTCTCAGATTATTTCCAATGACAGTAGTTGATTTCTTAAGGACCCATAATATTTATTTTTCTAATTGATCAACTAAGATTCATTGTAAAGTACTTACAAGACACTGATCTTAATCATATGGAAGTTTTCACATTATATGTAAATAGTATCTACCTCACAGAAATGTTCAACTTAGTTGGATTATGCAAGTAAAATATTACTATAATATAATTCTTCTATGTTACTTCATACTTCCATATTCCAACTTTTTAAGCTGTCTCTTGAACACAAAGTTTGTGTGGGCTTCCTATTTTATGTTCATTTGAACTCAACTACATTTCATTGAAGAGTTGTTAAATGAACTGAATCTTTTATTTTCAACCCCATATCATCGCTTTTTCTTCTACCATTTTCTCAAAAATATCATTGAAGTGACATAGCATCTAGAGAAATATTTCTCTCAAATCATGAATTCATAAAATTCATGGAAGTCCTTATAGGAATTGATTTATATATTGAGCATAAATTTAACTAAACTTTAAGTTAGCCCAAATCAAAGCTGCAGTCTCAAGAAGCTTATTTGTCCAGGTCTTCATCATATTTGTTTATACGATAGTAAATTAAAGTATGTGGAACCAAAAGTGGAAGAGATTTACTCAGTGATTTCTATTCCTGTATGCTAATAACCTCTTGATTATGTGGCATATTTTTGTAGGCAGATTTTTTTTTAATTTATGAAATTGCAGGACACATGTAAATTGTTTAGAACAGTTTCTCACAAAAGAAGCATTTGATAATGGAACTAGTGGGGAAGTCATGCTGTTAATGTTATGTTTTTAAGGTCCTATCATGTCAAAGAAATGTGTCATGAAGGCACAAGAGAAGAAAGTTGTTAGTATTTAGGGAGAATACTGAGGAGTTATGTATGTAATGAAATAAATGAAAAGGTAAATAAAACGTCCAACCAGAAACTCTATGCTTTGTTGCCCTGAGAACCATTGGGAAGTAAAGTTATATGTCTTTTCTGTATTTGGTGCTTTGGTTTAATCTATTATTAAATAGCAGAATCCTACTGCTTTTTTCCCCTGGTATTTTCAAATTATACTCTGCTCTATTTGTCACTGCTAAGAGGAGCTAGATGAGGTCAAGTGACCTCCCTGAGAAGTAATTGGGGTTCTTCTGATCACTCCAAGACCTCTTTCTCTCTGACTACCTAAGTGGTAAGAGATTGGATGATTAATTATAGCCTCATTCTCTTCTCTTGTTAGAATTTGGGATACTAACTAAAAAACAAAATCAGGATTGACCACCTATGAATATAAATGTGTGGTCTATTATATAATATTTTGTATTGTAGTTAATATAAAAGTCAATATAAAAATTTAAATTATGTTTCCTTTTTTTAGATTATGTAATAGGTCTTCAAGAACTTTATGTTAATTTCAAGAATTAGTTGTTAATTTGAAGCATTAGTAAACCCAGGAAGTTCATGGGTAACATGAAACAGATTTCCTGGAGTGGTAGTATGGGGCATTTCTGGAATTAATAGGTTAGGGAATAGCAATTGTTAAATATCACTCAAAGGGTCCAATATTACTGAATTATAGCCCCTTCATCTCTCCCTTCCATACATGGTTAAAATGTTGATCATTAATGAAGTTATATTGTCCATCTTTAGTAGAAAGTGAAAGATACAGTAGCATATCAAATTGCTAATGCTTCCTCATTGAGGTGCTCTCATCTCTTGTATATTCTCAGATATAAACATTGCTGGACAATATTATGTATTATTTGCTTTAAGAAATTATACTTTGAATTAGCTTTCCTACAGACTTTCATTTACTCAATTCTGAACTGATTACCTTATGAGATGTAATCGTTGTGAACAACTCTATTTAATATGAATTCTTTTATGAACACATATATAGGCATACATCATAGATCAACCAAAATGCAAGATCTTATTACAATGAGCTACAAAGTGAGTATTTCAGGTTAACGTTGTTCAACTTTTAGATTTTATAATATCCAGCTCCTGGTGATTCAGATTTCTTCAGGACGTGCTGACATATAACATGACTTTGATATTTTATAAGCATTTTTTGTAGAAAAAGGAAAAATGGGTGAAGGAATAAGATGAGAATATAGAACATGATAAGTCATGAACTCAATTTTATTTGCCTTAGACATACTCTAAGCCTATGATTCTCAAGTATGAATATGCATCAAGTATCACTAGAATAGCTTTCTTAAAAACAGATGCTCTCAAAGTTTCTGATTCAGTAGTTTGGAGTGGGTTCTGATAATTTGCATTTTCACAAACTCTCAGATGATGCTAATGTTGCCTTTCTGAGAACTACCCTTTGGGTAGTATTGCTCTAATTAAGTTTAGACCAACCCTTCTTTGTTAACTGATAATACTTACTTTCAGAAAATAATAGCCACACCAAAGGTACTAAATAATGGAAGAAAACAACAAAGCAATTTATTTATTGTATAGGATGATGCTGCATTAGCAGGATTCTTTGCCTTGATTGAACATTACTAACACATTTTTTCCTTACTATCAAAAAATAACACAAGTAATCTCCCAGGGCCTGATTTTATGATTTGTGTTGGAGAAAATACTGACATTCCTTTTACTTTTAAGAAATAAATCTTTCTCATTGCCGTGTAGTATTCCATTGTGTATATAAACCACACTTTCTTTATCCATTCATCAGTTGATGGACATTTAGGCTCTTTCCATAATTTGGCTATTGTTGAAAGTGCTGCTGTAAAGATTGGGGTACAAGTGCCCCTATGCATCAGCACTCCTGTATCCCTTGGGTAAATTCCTAGCAGTGCTATTTCTGGATCATAGGTAGATCTATTTTTAATTTTTGAGGAACCTCCATATTTGTAGCAATGTGGATGGAACTGGAGAGTGATGCTAAGTGAAATAAGTCATACAGAGAAAGACACATACCATATGTTTTCACTCTTGTGTGGATCCTGAGAAATTTAACAGAAGACCATGGGGGAGGGGAAGGAAAAAAAAAGTTAGGGAGGGAGCCAAACCATAAAAGACTCTTAAAAACTGAGAACAATCTGATGGTTGATGGGGGTGGGAGGGAGGGGAGGGTGGGTGATGGGCACTGAGGAGGGCACCTGTTGGGATGAGCACCGAGTGTTGTATGGAAACCAATTTGACAATAAATTTCATATTAATAATAAAAAATGAAATAAACCTGTTAAGATATCAAGTTTTTATTCCAACCAAGTCTGGGGGGAGCAAGTAGGACACCCCTGATGCTTTCTCATTAACAAGTAATTTTAAGCTTTTTATAGTATAGCAGTTAGAGAATATGGGGGGGGGGAATGTAATTTGCCATGACAAATATCTAGTAAATGTACCCTTGAGATTTAGGATTAAATTCCACAGATATTTCTAATAGTTTGAAAGTCAGGATGATAGAATATCTTACAACCTAAGCTAGGTATTAAAATCACCTGGGACCTTAACAATACTGATGCCTGGGCTCCACCATTCAGACATTCAGATTTAATTGTTTGGGGTCCTGTCTTGATATAGGGAAATGGATAAAGGAGAATGATTAAGGAGAGAAGTGCAGACAAAAAGCCAACTACCATTTCTTGGGGCCTACTTTCCATATATTAAGCATTAGATAAGGTATTTTATCAATATTGCCCCTAAACTTCAAATAAACTCAAAAGATAGCTATAAGGTAAAGGCATTTTTAAAAAAATCTAAGCAAAAAGACTTAAATATAGGGATAGAATAACTTTGTTATGCCAAGAGGTTATTTGGTAAGTAAGGGACTGGCCGTTAGAGCCTAGATAGACATGGCTTTAGGGTCCATCTTTCTCCATTTCCTTATAGAGATACTGGATAACTTTCTTTCGTTCTTCTCTCTTTCTCTCTTGTTTTTTTCACTTCTTCTGTTTCTCATTCTACTACTACTCCTACTACCTCTACTACTACCACTTTACTACTGCTATTCTGAAATCTAAACAGCTTGGAAGAAGAGACAAACTGTAACAAATGTTGAAAGGCTAGAATGCAAGGTGATGAGCAATGTTTCCTGTAGAATACAGGCTCAGTGTATTATTGCCTATAGAACCTTGCTGTCAGATGTGGATAAATACAACTCTCTGGATGTAGGAATTCTGGCTGTATTTCCCAAGCATGTCTGGAACCCATAGGCTTAACCTATGGTAAAAAGTGAAAAGGGCTTCAGAAGATGCCCTGGATTCAGGAAGATGGCCTGGATTCAGAATCTGGCATCAATTATTAGTGTAACCATAGTTGAAAACCAATTGGGTCTCTTCACATGGTTATAGGGACAATAAAATTATTGACAGATATTCACTAGGCTAAAGCACTAATAAATTCATTAGACTAAAGCAAAATGAATGTCCAACTATTCCTATAGTATACAACCATACTCCTATTCATACTATTTTATACATTGGGCTTTCCAACTGAAAAGAAATTCTTGCTTTAAGTTCTGGAGTAAACTCCTTAAGTTTTAAGTAGTAAGATAAATCATTATTTAAATGAGAGAATTTCTGCATATCAACTGGGTGTCAGCATTAGAAAATATAAAATCATCTTCAAATATGTTTCATTTCTTTTATGTCAAGTCAGTTCTACTATTTTCTTGAAGGAGTGTTACAGCTTCTTGAGGAAAATTGTTTCACAGCTGTATATAAAAACATGGTTTTGTTTTTCTTGTATTGGTTTAAGCTAAAATCAGCATTGCCACCGACACTGGATACAATTGCTCCTTTACGCATGATGCCTAGTGAGTTGGAGGAATCTCTTTTAGTATTTCTCATGCAAAGTAGGGGCCTCTTATAAAAGAATTGTGCCTATTATTGCAAAAATAGATTTATCATAATTAGGTGTGTATTATTCATTCTTTAATCAGCTTTAAAGCTACTAAGGTAACTGGGGTTTCTTTGGGAATCAGTTACATACCTTGTCTTTCAAGAGAAAGATTCCAGATTTTTAATTGACTGACTTATAAATGCAATAGATTGGGGCGGCTGGGTGGCTCAGTCGGTTAAGCGTCCGACTTCAGCTCAGGTCATGATCTCGCGGTCTGTGGGTTCGAGCCCCGTGTCGGGCTCTGTGCTGACAGCTCAGAGCCTGGAGCCTGTTTCAGATTCTATGCCTCCCTCTTCCTCTGACCCTCCCCTGTTCATGCTCTCTCCCTCTCTGTCTCAAAAATAAATAAATGTTAAAAAAAATAATAATAAAAATAAATAAATAAATAAATAAAAATAAATGCAATAGATTAAGTTTTAATTTTTCTCCGTTTTTAATTTATGTTTTCATGTGACATGGGGCCTTTATAATATTTCTTTTATCCCACCTGATGGATATCTGTTTTTAGTGCAATGTGCATTTTCATTCGAAACCAAGCACATGCTGGGTGGTTTTAAAGATACTTTTGAAGGTTATGAAAGTTTTTTAATGCCTTCTCTAATGAGTAACCCAGGTGGCTTCCAGTCAACACCAAGAGTTGGCTTCAGTGAATTTAGTCATGTCTGTCGAGTCCATTAGTCTGTTTCTGTTCCACTGGGCAAAAAAGAGCCCTCTGGGGCAATGGTAGAAGTGCTCTAAGGCCCAACATGCTGGAGCAGCGAAATTGAGTAGATTATGCATGTGGCACTATAAGACAGAGATTATTCCCTTTTTACAGATGAAGAAACTGAGGCCAGGTGAAGTTATGTATTTACAGTTCTGTTACATATTTAGAGTTCTTAGTTCTGATGGACTTTGTAGATATCCTCTAAGGTTTTCACAGATTCTACTGTTTATCTTTATTTGAACAGACTTGTATTAAGCATTTCTGGGTCCTGGCTGTCTATCGATGAAAATTTTGGATTTCTTTCCATCAAAGCATATTTCCAAAGTGACCTTAGGTGCATAGCCTCATTTAATTTTATTTCCCTTCACCTTGGGTGGTATGGGGTGTTAAATCTTTTAAGGGAAGCTATTTGAGTTCTTTCCTGTCTGATTACCTGCATATTATCAAAGTTTGAACCTTTTTAAACACGGGACAATTAAAGTTAATTGTATAGTCATGTGTGCCTTGAGGACAGAAGTGTTATTCAGTTGGAAATAATGTGCTCAAGATGGAAAAATTAACAGTTGCTGATTCATCGTATGGAATAATGCACATTTATAGATTTTTTAATATTAGAGCACCTAAATCAGGAATATGTTACTGTCACCTTAACAACGTGTTACAGAACACAATGGAATGATGAAGTATTAGTCACTTTGATTTAAAATTGAGGATAGTTATGTTTTCAAAGCACAATATTTAGGGAAACTTTCCATACAGGCCTTTTTAATTATCACAAAAATTTTTTACCTCAGAAACTTGCTTTATAATTTCTAAGCTGTTTTATAGGCAGCTTCTAAATAATATCACTCGTAACCTGATCATCTGGAATGTAGGACAGAGTAACTAAATATAATAGTTGAAAGAAAGGAAGTATAGTGGCTTTTATTGAAAAAAGCATTAAACCTTGAATCAGGACCAGAACCTTGATTATATTTCATGTGAAATTGTGGAACTCACCTTATCTCCTTGTGCTATGTGATCAATAAAATAAATCATTCTTATTTGCTTAATGTACTCTACCATGGTTAAGAGGAAGTACATAATATGCTTGCTACATAAACTGCTAGGGCTCTTAGACAACAAAGTAAGTATTTATTAAGTATTTACCATATGTCAATACCATGCTGAAGTTAAAAGAGTAGAATATTGTCAAAAGATCTACCTTGCTCGTCTAAGATTTTGACATTCAACAGTGTGCCTTTAAAAAAAAATCAAATCTGCTTATGAATCTATTCTCTGTATTTTTCATTAAAATTTGTCTCTGAAGTATGTTAGAGTCAAAAAGGTAAGTATAGAAGCTCATGTTTGTTCACAATTATTTGGATTTTTTAAGTTCTGGATTTGTTCATTGACTTTCAAAGGTTTAGTTCAGAGTCTGATTGTTTTGTTGTTAAACACTATAGACAGATCTCCATCTAAGAAATAGTTACCCATCTCAGAGGGTGTGTGTGTGTTTGGGTATACATGGGAGTAGAGAAGTATAAAAAATGACTAGAAATGCAGGCAAAGAGCATTTACTTTATGTAGCAATTTGTTTTGTGTTTTTGAAAATTGAGTTTTATTTGAAATGCAAAGGTAATATGGTGCCAGATAATTGAATCCTGTTATAAATCTCCAAAAAAAATGAACTATACCCCAAATAGTTTTTTGGTGTAATTCAACATTTTTGAACAAATAGCATTTAGTTTATGTTGCAATTTGTTTTGTGTTTTTGAAAATTGAGTTTTATTTGAAATGCAAAGGTAATATGGTATCAGATAATTGAATCCTGTTATAAATCTCCCAAAAATGAACTATAATCAAATAGTTTTTTGGTATAATTCAACTTTTTGAACATAATGTTGTCAGGCTATTTAAAGTGAAACCCAGCTATGGTTGTGTAAAATATAAAGTGAGGAAAATGCATTTTTTTTTTTTGCCCTTTGAGAGAATAGTTAACTTTACTAGTTGATCCTGTCTCTCCTCTTTCTAAACCCCGAACATCACAACTCATACAGATGTCCTCATTTATCAGAGTTATTTTTCAGACAATGATGCTCATATAAAGGATGTGATATTTTGTATCTCAGTCCTTCTTCATAATGATCCCAAGTGCTCAGGTTGTCACCTTTCCTCTAACATTCTGCCCCAAAAGTCAGTAAAGTAAGCTATGTGAATGATGGCTGTAAAAGCACTCAAGACCAGCTCCTATTTTCTCTTTAATGTTGGATCTTTTGTCTACATTTTAAAATTCTTTGTTATGTAAAGGACTCTAAAAATATCAAAAAAGTATAATTTTTATTGGTACAGAGGAATGCCCATTTGACTTTGACACTCAATCTCAAGGCTTAATATATATATTTTTAATGTTTGTTCATTTTTGAGAGAGGGACACAGAGCGTGAGCAGGCGAGGGGCAGAGAGAGAGACAGACAGACAGACAGATTCAGAAGCAGGCTCCAGGCTCTGAGCTGTCAGCACAGAGCCTGATGTGGGGCTCAAACTCAAACTGTGAGATTATGACCTGAACTGAAGTCAGACACTTAACTGACTGAGCCATCCAGGAGCCCTATATGTTGTTTTTTAATTTGTTGTCAAGGGATGCTGTTTGGTAAATTGGGTGATATCACACGAATCCAAGCTGTGGTGAATGACAGACTTCTCCATTAACTAACAAGTACCTCATGGTAGCTCCCTCATGGGAGCTACCCAGGGTGCAAAGGATCTACTAGTCACCATTTACTTTCTTATAATTCTGGAATTCACAAAAGCCCTAAACATGCAGTCTTTGTGACTCATTTGGTGACAAAACCTCATCTTGACTTGAATTGATAGAAAAACCTACTTTGAACTGGTTTGAGGCCTTTTATACCTTATTCATTGTTTTCTGGTGTGAATATTCAGTTTTTCCTAAAGAAATATTGATGTTTTACATTACATATTGTGATTCTAGACAGGTATGTGCTCTTCCAAAATTCCAAAAATTCCAAAATATATCTTAAAACATATTTGATGCCATATGTTTTGGGAAAGGGATTATAGGTCTCTATTAGATATTGTCCTCACCCTCAAACAGCTTGTAGTTTATTGAGCTGTGTGACTGGAAACACTGCCCTCAAATAGTCAACACAGAGTTACTTAAAGTCTATTTAATGATATACACACATATATGTGTATACTTATAAAGCTACGTAACATAATTTATAATATATAATTTATCTAGTGTCAATTTGCAGTATAGGACAAAAGTAGTATTAGTTTAGAATAAGTCTAGTGATGTAATAGGTTTCAGAGAGTAGTAGAACTTTTTTCTTAAACATCTTTGAATTTGTTTTTTAATAAAATAAAGCACAGTCAACAAGGAAACCTCTGTACTCTGAAGGTAAAAACAAATAAGGGAGTCAGCTCAGGTCATGATCTCACAGTTTGTGAGTTTGAGCCCCACATTGGGCTCTGTGCTGACAGTGCAGGGCCTGTTGGGGATTGACTCTCTCTTTCTCTTCCCCCCCTTCCGTTCCCTCTCTGTTTCTCTCTCTCTCTCAAAATAAATAAATAAAATTAAAAAAAATATCCAGGAATTCACAAAAAACTACAAGCTAGAAAAATCTGTAAGATACCCAGATAACAAAAGACAAGTGACCAGGTAACCAAGTTAGCCTTAAAATTCCCCTCATCTTAACTAACTTTAGACAGGCTTCTTCTTGACTCTGGTCTCCTGATCTTCCTTTTCTTGAAGGATTTACTTTAGAAACTTGGAATTGCATTTTTTTTTCTCTGCTCCTATGAAATGTATATTCATTCTTCAGCCTCTAGCCAATTTTACAATCTAGATCTTTTTCAAGGACCAGGGAGCCATCATTTGAAATGTAATCATCAAGAAAGATAATACCCTTAACTCCCAGTTTCTTTGGGAGGATAGAAACTTAAATTTGCAACAATTAGCATACTTAGACGGCCTGATCACACTGGGTGCTCCCAGACAATGTCTATCAGTTTTCCACTAGCTCACCAACTGTGTCCCCTCCCCCCAAACTCTTCCACTGTTGTTTCAGTGTAGTTGAGTTCAATCTCTTTTGCCTACTGCATTAGTCTTGAATAAAGTCTTCCTTGCTTATTTAAATCTGTCTAGTGCTATTTCACTTTTTCCAATTGAGGCCAGATTCTTGAGATTCAACAAATGTTTAGTAGGCATTCAATAACAATGTTTTTTTAAGAAGACCAGAACAGAGAAGCAATCCTTTAAGACAATGGAAGAAAATTTCATGAATTAAAGACAATCATGACTCAGCAAATTAAAATGGCTAAAGTATAGGAATAACTAATGAAAAGAAATGGTAAAATATCTTACATTACAAGGACAATAAAAAATTGTTATGACAACAGTAAGGGGGAAGAAGGTGGCAAACAGAAAAAAATAAGTTTGAATAACTTCTGAATTAGAACATCAGCAATTATTCTTTATTATTATTGATGTGATTATATAGTAATAAAAATGTCAAAATATTTTGGAAAGTAAACATACTGCAATTCAATAATTACACTGTAGATTTGTAATATTATTAGATATGCGGAAACTTGGTAAATGAATTTTACCGAGACAATAGACACTGTTACTTTTGGATTAATGATACCAAGGAAAGATGTAAAATGTGCTGAAATTTTAAAAAGTCTTTGTTGGAATAAAAATATAATTTTTATCTTCAAAACCACTTGATAAGTAATAAAGAAAAATAAGCCAAAATAGCCACACAAATAAAAAAAATTCTAACAGTAAAAAAGAGACTAAGGAAACATTTAAAGGAAAACCTGTGACATATCATAGTTAATGTGAATGGCTAATTGCATCTCTACAAAGACTAAGTTTCAAAGACAGGAAAGAAAAGAAAAAACAAAGACTCTATATTGGGGCAAAAAATACAAATCTAATATATGCTATTTCTAAAAGAGAAGTTTAAAAGTCATATACAATGACATAAAGGTTTAAATAATTGGAAAATATGTCTGAAAATACAATAACAAATGAAAAGCAAAGTAGCAGTATTGAAATATTTGAAAGAATTCAAAGCAAAGAGCATAAAATGAATATAGAAGGTTGACTTTATTGATAACAAGAAAATTTACATAACAGGTAAAAGATGTCTACCTGAATGAGTCAGAAGACATACATGAAAGTTTAAAAAATATAAAAAGTGCAGTAAATACAAGTAAAGTCAAATCATAGGTAACTGTGAACATCCTGAATTTAAGTGATATAACCAGAAAAGTTAACTTTATATCAAACTTGGTAACTTAGAGAAAAAAAATGTCTCTTATTTCCAAATGTCTATGAATATAAACATAATCCTTTTTATATTAGGCCATAGAGAAATGATTTAAAAATTATAAGAAGTGAAAATTATACATGCTGTATACTTATACTATAATAAAGCAAGGTGTTTATTTTTAAAAATGACATAAAAATACTCACTGAATCAGATAGAATTTTGTAGAAGAAAATGATTGCTTGATAGTGTATGAACTAGAAAAAACTATAAGAAACTGAGGGAATCAGATTAGAATGGGGGTGGGGAGGATTGAAATCTACCCTCAGTCACTGCCAATAGAAACTGTGGAGTATGACTCCATAGAAGTATTCCACCTTCAGGCAAGAGAAGTTGGGCTTTTGTACTGCCTTATGGTAAACAGCTCTTCTTCGTCCAGGACAGTATTGGAGGACATGTAGACTGATGATAAAGGAGATCTGAGGGTAAGGACAGACAACATCTACTATAGCCACACTTTTAGTTAGGATGAATTTGGGCTGCAAGAAAGAGAAAATCTGGTGAAAGTTGGCTTAAACAAAGCAAAGGCTTTATTGTTCTCTTGAAACAATATGTCTAGAGGTGGGCAGTTTAGACCTATGCACCAAACTCCAGTATATCCTTAACTATCTCTGCTCTTTTCTCCTTCCTGCTGCAGGATCTTAGTGTGCAGTTTCTTCTCATATTCAAGATGTCTGCTAAATCCTTGGGCAAAAACCACATTTTAGGCAGGAACAAGGGGAAAGGAAGTGGACTAAAGGCCTAAAGGGACAAGCCAACCAGTATAGTTAGCTCTATTTAAAACAAAACAAAACAAAACAAAACAAAACAAAATAATATGGGAAAAAAAAACCCAAAACAACAAAAAACTCTTATAGAGCTTTCCCAATAATACTACCAAGAGACTTCTATTAATACCCTCATGGGTTAAAACTAGCCACACACTCACCCCTAGTTGCAATGAGTTGTTGAGAATTTTAGCTGTCCATCTTCCATAGGAAAAGAGATCAGATGAGAAGGGAGATTTGGGTTGACTCTAAATACCCACAATATTTGCCAAACAAAAATTTTACCTTTGAGATAAATGACTCTCTTAATTAACTTAGGAAAATAGAGATTCAATTCTACAATTACATCGTGCCTTACAAAATAGAGAGAAGTACATATAAACTATACAAATTATGTAATAGGCCTAAGCTATACTCAGAATACAATTATTTTACATAGTAAGGACTGAAAACAAGTGAACTAAGTATTACACTAAACAAAAAATAGAAATAGAATAGGAAAATATGCTTAAGGAAAATAAATCACCCAAAGTAAAAACTGACCTTTAAAAATTAGACAGAAAAGGGGAACATACCACTGTTAATTTAATCCAAAATTTGTTCTTTGACCAGGTCAGTAAAATAGACCAACCCGTAGCAACACTTAACTGGAAACAAAAGAGAAGTTCCCTATATTATATCAAGAATGATGGAGGATATGGGCATCTGGGTGGCTCAGGTGGTATTTCCACTGGGTCATGATCCCAGACTCCTGGGATTGAGCCCCTCTTGGCTGTTGGGATCCAGACCCTTATAGGGCCCTGCACTCCACATGGAGCCTGCTTAAGATTCTCTCTCTCTCCCTCTGTTCTTCCCTTGCTTGTGTGTGCATGTGGGGAAATGAAGAAGGAGAAGAAGAAGGAGAAGAAAAGGAATGATTGAGGGGATATAACAACATATTATGGTTGGGTGTTTTCCCCTTAAGACTAAAGAATGATACCATGACAATTCTATGTTAAGAAAAAGCAAAAATGTGGCTAAAATAAATGGGTGTTTTTTTGTTAAATAAATAAGTAAGTAAATAAATAACCAAAATTTATTCAATAGATAATAGTATGCCATAGCGGGGAATGGATAAGCTAGTCATTCAGTTTCAGAGTAACATAAATCAAATGGTAATGGAACCAACAATTGAGTAAAATATTCAGCACCATTTAAAATTACATTGCAAGATAAAAAGAAGTACATATCTTAGATATTTTGCTTACAGGGAGTTTTTCTTGAGTGGAGCATGAGAGGTGTGTATAAAGATTTATGTGACTGGATAGGCAATGTTGCACTATCTGTTAGCATTACTTATAGAAAAACATGGAACATTATTTAAGTATGCCACTGTAGAGCATTGTGGTCCATATACACAGTGAAATATATTAGAGTGAGCTGTATGACATTGTTACAATTGACCATTTTAAGTCTACAAAACAGTGATTTCACATGTTCCAACACATACATACCCCAGTATTTTAACCATGGCTCTGTCTCAGTGAAGGGAATGTTAATGATTTTAATTGTCTCATTTCAATAAGTAAACAGAATGAGCACATGCCATGAATGTATTACTTTCCACCAAACTATGTGCTCTTGGGGAGCATGCATTTGGTTTAGGTAATCGTTATATTCCTGCTTCAGAGGGACCTCTGCAAATATTTGTTGAATCAATGATTGAAAACATATTTATAGTATAAAATAGAAAATTTTAAATTGCAAATGAGGGGAGCTAGGGAAATTGCTCATTAAATTATTTGCCTTATCATGTGGAAGGGTTAAAAAAATTGTAAGTCTATCATGCTCAATTTAGGCAATTATTTTTCCTTCATGGATTTAGTATGTGTAGTATCTGATAAGATCTCATTATGAGATGTTATGTCACCTTTATGGTTATCTTTGAAAGTAACCAATTAAATTTTATAGATATAACCTGATGTGGGAAATAATGAAAACATCAATGATAAATGCAGTAATACAATCTCAAGAGGAAAGCTTCTGTCCCAATGTGCAGAATCAAATGGTAACAGAGTATTTTATTTGTTATACTGATATATGAAATTGTATCAAATACACTTTACTGATTCATTATACTTATTCTCAAACTTCAAAAATGGAGTCCTGAAAGATGTCACAGTTTTGTAGACCAGGCTCATGGTCTACCAGGAAAACTGCATTTCAGCATTGTAGTTGAGTTATTTTCTTCTCTACTATAAAAGGGGACACAGGAAACCATTGACTGTACTGGTCTTTATTGAAAAGAAGATTGAAATCCACATTTGCTCAGAAATCCTATTAGTGCCTCTATTGAGGAAAAGGCAATGAAAAGCACTGAAGTGTTTGTTACTGATTTGCCTACATTTTTTTTTTTGTCTAAATATTTGGAAAAATTGACAAGAGTTAATTCCATAGGAATCCTTTCTTTCAAATGATTTTACTGATGTAAAACTAATTCTGTAGCATTCTTTGATAGTTCTTTTAAATATCAAAATGCTAATTTTTGCCTTTATGATATTAAAAAAATGAGGCAAGCATTTTATATCATTCTCTGCCCTTACCAAGTTGGCATATATTTTAATTAGATAGATTTAATTAGATTTTATTTATACTAGGAAATTCTTCTAGTCATGGATGTGGTGACTCATAGAGACTGGGGATCTTTGCATTCTGTTTATAAAAGAGATGAAGTTCCTGCGTATGAACTTGGGCTTTGAGTGGAGACAGGGAGACCAAGATGGGTATTTATGAATATTATAAGTGAATGAATTTGGTCATAATATTTTGTGGCTGATATCATACTTGATTTGCAGTATTTGAAATACAAAATACAGTGTCTTTGAAATTCAATGTTGCCTGGAAACAAAGCTTATAAACTCTAACCAGGCTCTATTTATTTTCCAGTATTATTTTCTCTTGGTCATGAAAAAAAAAAAAGCTTAAAAATGAAAGCTAAAATATACCTTCAAAACTAGGATACCTTAGATGCCATAAAAGTTAGATCCGCCCCCCCCCAAGAAATTGATATACATTTAGTGGCAAAATTTGGCAGCAAAACATAAGGTTTGCATTTTCCTATCATGCTATCATTTTCAAAAGTGTTCAGATAAGGAGATCTTCACCCCCCCCCTCCCAGAGGTAGATATGCAAGAGGTTTTTATCACCCTGAGACAAAGAAAGATAATAAGCTTAAAAAGCAGCATGAATGACTTATGTTGACTGTGAGGAAGTCTTTATCCCTAATAGTATTTGTTCAGTTTTGAACTAGGAAGAGATTGCAGAATATTTTCATCTGATCACAAAGTATAGAATACATTTTAAATATTTTATATTTAATAAAGATACATTTTCTTCTTTGTCCTGCCTTTTTGCATTCACTCTTAGTACCACACAGTTCCATTAAATTTGGAAGGTTTTTACCTGAAAAACGGAGCATAATCTCTTAGTTGATCTCTGTGTTTATCAAGAGCACTGATGATTGATTTGATTACAGCTCTAGCAGTTAGAGGTCTGTTCATTTTATGATCAAGAAGCTTGAAAAACACTTCTTTAAAATGAATGCTTCTTTTATATGTGGTGATTCTTTCAGTGCACACCAGGGTCCCTCTTGCCTGGGCTTTCCCTGCAACCCTCCTTGTGACATTTCCATTAAACTGTAAACAATTAGTGTTGACTGATTAACATCTTACTTTAAGAGTTCTGCTAAAAGCCATATTCATGAATCAAAGTCAATGTGTACCACTGGTAATTAACTTGACAAAATTCAGCTTTCCAGGCTAATCATCTTCTGGCTGCTTTATGTAATGGCTGTCAATTCAGATCTACAGAACAATTGGAGTCCACTAAACGGGAGGGGGAGGCATAAGAACTAGTGATTAGGCCATGTTCTCTAGCTGGGAACGTATTCTCATTAGAATTCTGAAGTATAATGGGAAAACAGAAACATTAAAACATGTTGACTTGAGATTCCCACATTTATAATTATATAAAAGTAGCCCAAATAAGATCAAACAGATGGTTAGGGGTAAATGATGAAATTCAGTGGAATAAATATGCTAGGATTTGCCACTTAAGTTTCTGAGCAAGACCCCAAAGAGGCAGTAGGTGACCTGCGGCACTGCAGGGCATTGTGGTTAAGAAGGCTGCTTCTGCAGTGAGACATGTTCAAAGTCTGGCCTGTTCTAGTTGTGTGATTTTGGAACTACTAAACTTGATTCTACCCATATTTTCTCATTAGAAAAATAGAAAAAAAATAATTTTACATACTTCATATGTTTGTTTTCAGGATTAAAGCAAATGATGACCTTAGCCCATTGCCTGGCATTTAGTAGATGTTAAATAATTATCACATATTACCATTCTATTATCAATTATGATCTATCACTATGGGAAAAGTCAAGTACACAAATTATCATATCATGTAATAAGCATGTCAAGAAATATACAAATGAATTGCCCTTAGGTTTCAGAAAAAGAAAACCAGCATGTACAAGACCTTGAAGGAGGAGAAATTGATTTTGAAAATGTTTTTTAAAAGACAGGTTTAATTTATCAACTAAGGTGAGAATATGTATTTCAGTTAAAGAGTATGAGGAAATCATGTAGCAGTGAAAGCATGAAGCATAATTGAGGAACAGGAAAGAGCAATCATTTTAATAGGTCATAAAATTTTATTATAAAGCAAAAGAAGATTATACCTCAAAGAAAGGCTGGATAAATATTGTAGGTTGACTATATATTTTTTAATGTTTATTTTTGAGAGAGCAAGAGACAGTGTGTGAATGTGGAAGGGGCAGAGAGAGAGACACACACACACACACAGAATCTGAAGCAGGCTCCAGGCTCTGAGCTGACAGCACAGAGCCTGACACAGGGCTCAGACCCATGAACCGTGAGCTCATGGCCTAAGCCAAAGTCAGTAGCTTAACTAACTGAGCCACCCAGATGCCCCGTAGGTTGACTATAATTAAATCACCAAGAAATCCTTGAAAGTTTCAAAGGATATTTTATTTACTTTTTGCAGGCTAACATTCTACACCATTGGGGAGTCCAACAGAACCTGAACTAAACATTTCTATAAAATCTGAGTTAACATCTAGTTAATAATTAAAGCCATTTATAAACTTTTAGAGATTAAAACTGATAGCTTTTATGGAAGTCAATTTAGTACTATTTTTAAGAAGTTGCAAGAATCTTAAAAATATATAACAACATGCTTAAAAATGTACATTTGTTTGATACAAAGAAAACAAAGTTAAGTAAGAAGAAAAAAGTAGAGGGGCGCCTGGGTGGCTCAGTCTGTTGAGCGTCCGACTTCAGCTCAGGTCACAATCTTGCGGTCCGCGAGTTCGAGCCCCGCGTTGGGCTCTGGGCTGATGGCTCAGAGCCTGGAGCCTGCTTCCGATTCTGTGTCTCCCTCTCTCTCTGCCCCTCCCCCGTTCATGCTGTGTCTCTCTCTGTCTCAAAAATAAATAAAACGTTAAAAAAAAATTTTTTTAAATAAAAAAAAAAGAAAAAAGTAGAATATTCTAAGTATTGTTAAAATCTATCTTTGTTTAGCTAAGCCAAGGGTCTCACTCCCACAGAAGAATCACCTATGGAGTTTGTCAGCTTACACAGGTTTTGGACTGACCCTTGAAGGGGGACTGATTCCATTAGTAGAATGCTGCTTAAGGCATCAATAATTTTCAAATACGTAAGTGAATTCCAATTGTGAGAAGGGGGAGTACAAACCTTTCTTTCCCTTTTTCTAGTCTGTAATCACTGAAAGAAGACTAGCAAAAAAAAAAAAAAGTATAAATCACGTTTTGACAAAACTAGGCATATCTGTACTCTTGAATCATAGTTTAAGATGAAGCATTGTCAAACGCAATAAATATCGATCCAGGATACGTGAAAATACTGTCAGAAGACATATGCAGTTACATCTCAGACACAGCCAGCTAAACACATTGTTCAGACCGTGTGAAAGAGAAAAGGCAACAATCCTTGGTTTGAGCTAAGGGAAACAACATGTTTGAACAATTTGTGTAAGTTTTGAAGACTTTCAAAGGCAATGCCATTAAGTATTTAAGATCACATAATATGTAACAGTATAGTTTGAAATGTTTAAGAATAATAAAAGAACAAATTAAGGATATTTCTATACCTCAAGAAGTAAGATTATCATTCAAATTGCCTATTGCATGAGATATATTAAAAATTGAGTCACTGTTTATCTAAAATTCAGTTTTAACAAGCAATCCTGAATTTTATATGGCATTCCCACTGCAGAGGAGATCTAGAGAGGTAAACAGAAACTCCAGTCATATCTGTAATGTTTGATTTCATTAACAAAAAATCTGAAGCAAATATAGTCAAAATCTAGAATTTGACAGAGGTAGGTGTTTAGTACAGGGGTATGCATTTTATAAGCCTATTTACTAATGTAAAAATAATTTTAAAGAAAACACAATGGATGAATAGACCTTGTTGGTAGTAACACAAAGTAAAAGCTATCTTGATGTAAACTTATCAATAAATCTGAGATGCACTGAATAACACATACTATACTGTTTAAGGTTAGGAAGGAAGATACGCATAGAAAGACATGCTGTATTTTATTTTGGATATAAAGACTTAATGTAAAGAAACATGCTTTTCTTGTTATTAAATAAATTTAATCAATTTCCTTAAAAACTCTCAGTATAATTTTTTGTAAACTAGACAACATAATGGATTCTGAAGTTCATAAAGATAAATAAATTTGCAAGAACTGCCAGATAAATCCGAGAATGATGATCGATAAAGGGAATAACACAATCTTGTAATAAAATATATTATGAATAAATCTATGGTTTTTAAAATGAGTGGTATGTAAAAATATCATAATTACATTTGAGCTGAGGTTCTGTCCTAACATATTGGATGGCCATAGAAGTAAAATTGTGACCATCATTGCATAATGTGGATTTTCCCACAATTTACTTTTGAGTCTTCACTGCCTTCTCTTTCTTTCTGCCCTCGTTCAGTTCTCCATCACCTTTCATCAGGAAATTGTAATAGCTCTTCACTTTCTCTTCATACTTGTAGTATTTTTCAAGTCTTTCCTCCCACCTCAAACGATCGATGGCAAATACACATAATGTGTTAGCTTCCTTACATAAAATGGTTTAATGCCTCTTCACTGCATACTAGACAAATGTTAATCACATTAGCAAGGTATGAAGGACACTCTAGGGCTCAGCCCTGCCTCCCCCTTCAGCCCTGTTTTAGCACTCAAATAACTGAAAGTTTTCCCCCATCCCTTCCGACACACCAGGCCATTTCTCACTGCCCGGAGTTTCCTTTCAACTTACTTCACCTGGCCAGTTTTTATTCGTCCCCAAAAATAAATTCATCCACCATATCTACACCTTTCCAGTGGGATGGACTAAGTGTACCTCCTCTGGATATCTCCCAGTAAGTGTGAATTTTATAGCTCACAAGTGAATCTCCTGAGTGAATCCTGAAAGTTTAAAATTATATACCAGTCTTTTCCACTACTCAATGTACTCCTGGAGACAAAATTTTGTTACTTTTTTCACTTAGTTCCCAATAGAGTGTATACATAATCAGTGATTAATAAACATTAAAGTGACTTGTTGAATGTGAGTTGCAGCCCTTTCAGTAAAATATCACACACATAGTCAGGCAAATGATCTCTCATACCAATAAGCAGGAAAAAAAGCACACTAAAATTCCTAGAATAGGAAGGTGAACGGTAATATTTCTAGTTTTTTGGGCTATATCTTTACATCTGCTTGTTTCCTTCACTTTAAATCAGCTTCAATAATTTTGAATTTTGACTTGACTTAAACTTATAAATAAATAAATCATAATCCACATTTTTTCAATTTTCCAAGTGTGGTTCAAAAAAGCCTCTAATGAATAAGGTTTCCTCTTTTATTATGGTCCATCGTTATTTTTCCCTTTTATGTTCTATAAAATATCATATACTTTACCACAAAAGATATAAGAAAGATAAACTAAAATGATGAATTTAATTAGAAATAATCTGACCATTTAGCTTTAATTAAAGCCTATTGAACAATCCCCTCAATGAGATACTAAATTTGATCCCTTTATTGTTTAAATTTCATTTCAAATGACATATATTGATCACCTATTTGTACCAAATATTATAAATATCAACGGAATACTTGAAATAGTCAGTGCATTTACATACTATTTTTGTTTGGCAGATGAGGAAATGTCACACTGAGTGATAAAATAAATTGTTCAATATAATGAATGATAAATGTCAACCCACAGAGAAGCAAAGAAGTAGACTAATTGATTTTACTTCAGACTTATGTTCCTTGATTACAAGTATGATCTTGTTTTTACTTACCTTGTACGTTAGATGTTTATAAATAACTTTTATTAGATTAATTGAATTTTAATGGAAAGATTGAAAATTCTACCAGTGAATTTATAATATCATTACTAATTCATTACATTTAAACATTATGTATTTTTAATTTGCTTTGAGAGACTGAATTTCTTTTTTTTTTTCCTTTTACCCAAAAGGGAAAAAATCTAGATTTATAAACTTTCCAAGTGTTTTACGTATACTCTCAAAATATCAAGCAAAAGTACTTCTACTTAAAATAGGACTTTCTCTCAAGTTAGACAAACTGGCCCAGTAATATCACATTACAGTGGGAGTTTGCCCTGAAATGTTTAGAATATAACCCATGTAACCTAGCCACAACTGGAGGGAGCCAATAATGTTCTCCTACTGTTTGAAGATAAAAAGAACTTGAGGGAAGTTTCATTTATCCTGCTCTTTCACTGTGCAGCAAGGTGACTGCCAAGTTGAGTTTTACAATAGCTGAAATGGGCTAAAACTGAAAGCATTTAGTAGAGTGGTATTTCACCATAATAGCTCCATCGGTCAATAGCTGAACCAAGAGTTTACACAAAGAGGGAAAGAGGACAAATGCTTTGTCTTTGTGGCAGAGAATTCTATCCAAATCGAATTGCATTTGATTATTTAATATTTCAGAAATGGCAACATTTTCAAGGGAGTAAAATTTGTGTTTGCTGCTTTTGAACTCTTCCATCATTTCATTTTTTTTTTTAGTTTTTTAGTGCTTATTTATTATTGACAGAGAGAGAGAGAGAGAGAGAGAGAGAGAGAGAGAGAGAGAGAGACAGAGCATGAGTGGGGGAGGGGCAGAGAGACAGGGAGACACAGAATCTGAAGCAGGTTCCAGGCTCTGAGCTGTCAGCACAGAGCCTGACGTGGGGCTCGAACTCACAGACAGCAAGATCATGACCTGAGCCAAAGTCAGGCGCTCAACCGACTGAGCCACCCGGGTGCCCCTTGAACTCTTCCATCCTTTCTATATCTCATTCTCTTTCATGTCCTTCGCCTTCTATCCCTAGAGGCCTTTCAGGGTCTTGTATTAGTTCTCTTATAAGTGCCCTTGATCTTGAATTATCTGATCTATAAGAATTACCCTTTCCATGAATATCTGTTTTGTAATATGGTTCTCTGAAAAATTTCCACATTCACCATATATTGAGTATCAACTGTGTGCTAGGCACCGAGCTAAGCATTAGCATGTTGTAGATATGCAACTAGTATATTTGGATGAAAAAGTGATATGATCTCCTGCTCTGAAGGAGATTATCATTTGGGAAGGAGGATAGATTAACCAGCAATTAAATTCTGTTAATTTACAGTAGAGAATGTGTTAGATATATGAATACAGTGTTATGGAGATCTGGAGAACAGAACAAGGTTACTCTGCAGCCTGGTGACAGGAGGAGAGGTTTCATTAAAGAGGAAAGCTTTGAGTCTGGTTGTAAAGGATTTTTGAGGGGAGGGGATTGGGACAGTTTTCTAAGTAGCTGAGGTTTGCACATAGTGATGGGGGTTGAGAAGGGATCACCATGACCTGAGTTCATTCTGATCAGTTTCTGCAGGAATACATGGTGTAGGGTAAGGGAGTATCAGAAGATAAGCTTGGACAAGTACACTTGCTGTAGACTTGCAAGAACTTTCTTTGAGACACTAATACGTTTGAATTGCTATGTAGGCAATGGGGGACAAAACAATATTTGAAAAAAAATAATTAGGAGTGACATAGACACAGGAGATAGTTGGAATAGTGAAAGATGCCAACTCTGCCACTTACAAGCTGTGTTATCCCATTACTTACCTTTTATGCATCAGTTTTGTCTGTAAAACGGTGTTAATGTAAATAATCGGCATAAAGATTAAATGCGGTAATATTGACTGAGTTTTTGAAAGGAGTGTTTGGAAAACAAATATAAGAACACCAGAGATGAATGTATGGATAAAGAGAGAGTTGAGAAGATATGTCAGCTTCAGGAGACTTCCAGAGTGGAAGAACTGATAATCGGTGACTTGACATTCATGACGGGAGAGGTAGAGAAAGGAGTGAAGTTACCTATTAAGGTTTCCAACTTGAGAAATAGGCATGGTAACATGAAACCCTGTACAGGAGGCCAGAGGTGATAAAGAAAACTCCTGTTAACATTTTTGTACAAAATCCTTTCAAGAAAATGTACATTCAGTTCCTGTTAGAAAACACAGGGCAGGAACTTAGAGGTAGTAGGTAGGAGAGAGAGACTTGAGAGTTAGTGGAATAAAAGTGATTGTTAAAACCATTGAGGGTGAATGTAGGAAGTAAGAAATGGAAAGAATCTCTTTCCCCAGTTTTTCAGGATGGACAGAGAAGAAATCTCTAAAGATAGATTCATAGATATACTGGGAAGGGGGATGTTTGGGTACAAAGACTCCTTCATGGAGGCATGACATATATATACTACTAGTGAGATGTATTTGAAAAATAAAATCACTTTCTTAGAGACTACCAGAAGGAATATCTTTTTTTCCCATCACAACCATGGTTATCATTTTATGTGTCTATTTTTAGTCTTTTGTTTGGTAAACAAATGTTTCTTTACATAATTGTGATTGGAGTATAACAATGTATAACCTGCTTCATTCACTTAACATTTAATATGATCCACATTGCCACATAATCATAATCACCATGTTTAGCAGCTGTAAAGTAGTTCATGTTGAATTGTACCGTATTTATTTATTGTACAATTTATCTCTATGGGGAGATACATTATTTTACTTATTTACTTTGTGCAGGCAAATATCAAGACCTAACCTGTTTTCTAAATTTCCCATTTTTTCTTAGGCAGCGGTATGTATGAGACTGGACACTGATCACAAACTGCCTATTCTCTAACAGATGTGTTATTTATTTTTACAATGAACTGCATATATACCTTTCCAACAATTATTATTCATATAACTTAATTATTATTGACATCTTCACTCTCCACATTATTACAGTCATTTTCAATCAAGATATGGGTATTGGCAACAAATACTTCACTTTTATGTTTATTTATTTTTGAGAGAGAGAATGAGCTGGGAAGGGGCAGAGAAAGAGGGAGACAGAGGATCTGAAGTCAATTTACTGTGCTGACAGCAGAGAGCCCAATGTGGGGCTTGAACTCACAAACCAGGAGATCATGACCTGAGGTGAAGTTGGACATTTAACTAACTGAGCGACTCAGGTGCCCCACTTTAAAAAAAAGATAAAGTGCTAGCCAGGGTTACTATTACTGATTGATATTTAATTTTATAACATTTTGAAGTATTAAAAACGGTTTCAAATAGTCTTGGATATTCCAAAATATATTAAATAACTTAGTTCTTTATTCCTTGTTAATTAAAGAACAAACTATATGAGCACTTATGTAGATTAATATAAACTAAATATGTTTTGCATAATTGAAAAAATAATGATATGTTAATATAAAAACCCATTCTGTCTCTATTACTTAATTTCCAATTGAAAAAAAATTTCCTTTCTTCTCAATTGGTGTATCTTTTACAAATGAAATGATCACATACTGCATTTCTATCTCATTTTTTTTAAACTGGATGACAGTTATACTAATATTATAATAATATTCAGGGACCAGATGTTTTGTCCATCTCCTTACTGAGGGCCTCTTAAAGTGTTTTATTTATTCATTTAAAAATAATCATTGAATAATAACCATGTGCCAGGCATTTTGCTCTTGTCTGCCTTTTTAAATCTTTCACTGTAAACTTCAGCATGCGGGTTGAGTAGAGGGATGGAAAAAAGAAATGGCTCAGCAACATAGTTTGCTATTAGATTTTGAAAATATTTTGATGTGAATTATTTTGATTTCCTTTGAAGTTTTAAGACTGTTGGTGTTTTTATTTTTTTTTTTAATTTTTAAATGTTATTTCTGAGAGAGAGAGAGGCAGAGTGCAAGTGGGGGAGGTGCATAGAGAGAGAGAGGGAGACACAGAATCTGAAGCAGGTTGCAGGCTCCAAGATGTCTGCACAAAGCCCAAAGAGAGGCTTGAACTCACAGCCCATGAGATCATGACCTAAGTCGAAGTTGGATGCTCAGTTGAATGATCCACCCAGGCACCCCAAGACTGTTGGTGTTTTTATTGATCTGTGCTCCCCATCTATATTATCAGAAGGACAAATTTGTCTGGTACCAAAAAAAAAGCTTAAAGAAAAAAAGCTTAAAAATCATTGTCTTGGTTTTAGAAATACGCACTTGACCAAAAGGTACCTTGTAGGCTTTGTGGGACCTAGAGTTAATGAATTCAATTCATCTCGGATTTGCAAAGCCCTGTGGTTTGGTTTCATTTCAAAAGAGCTGAAATTATGTACAAAATAATTCCACAAATGACTTTGGCAATAAAATCTCTCCATAAAGCAGGTTTTCATAGCATATTGAGTGAGAAACCAGCTATTTTATAAAATGGGTAGAAAGATATTTTTATTCTATTTTTTGTTTCACTTTGGAAATTCTACCTGTTTTCATGTAATTCCTAGCATGCATTTTACTCTAAATTGATTCTACTTGTTAAACACACACACACACACACACACACACACACACACACACACACACACACTTGAGCACTTACATTCAAGCCGCTTTACTGGATTCAAGAACATTCGAGCATTCAGACAAATGTCTTTCCTTAGGGAATTAGTATTCTGTTTAAGGAAACAGATTATATGCTTGTTAACAGAAGGATTAATTTGCTAATTGAACAAATGTTTATTGTGCATTTCCAATATAGTAAGTTAGGGATATAGCTATAAAGATTATCTCCACTGTATGGAGTTTACATTCCATTTGAAGAGTTGGCCATAGAGTAGCATCAGAAATTAATAAAGACAGATGATGCTAAATTCTAAGAAGACAACAAAGAAGGGAAAGGGTAGAGTGATCATGCGTGCCTGAATGTGCGTGTGTGTGTGAGTGAGTGTATGCGTGTGTGTGCATTCGTATGTATGTGTTTGTTTTAGTGAATCTTTTAGAAAAGGTAGTCACAGAAGGTCTTGTCAGAGAAGTAAGCCATGCAGAGATGTGTAGGAAGAATTGCATAGAAAAAGGCTAAAAGTGTAGGTTCCAGGAGTCTGGTGAGCAAGGGCAGAATGATAAATCCCAGAGCAGAAATGAGGACGCAGGGCAGGCAGCTGCAGAGTGATGTGTGATGCTTTTGTCTTTCCTACTGAGTATAGGAAGCCAGTAGAGGCTTTTGAGCAAGGCTGTGACCTGATATGATTTGCATTTTTAAAATATCAGTTTGGCTGCTATATGGAGAATGTATTGTGGAGCGCAAAAGAAGAAATAGTCTAGTCAGGAGGTTATTGCTGTAAAATGACAGCATAAATAGCAATACAAGAAGTTTTAAGAAAAATAAGTGATAATGAGTGTTAATGGACTTGACTGTGATATGCTGCTAAAAAAAATACTCCTTGATAGGAAGCTGTAATACAGAGAAGGGTGAATCCATTATAGGCACTGGAGAACTGTTTTGATATAGGAGGTTTGAGTTTGCATTATTTCTTTTTAGGCAATGATTAGTACTAGTTGAGTGAAATGGAGTATTCGTGAAGGAGCATATTAGGCAATAAAGCTGTATAGACAAGAGATGCAGATTGTGGATGGCATAAAATACAAGGTCAGGAATTTGTACTTCATTGTGTAGGCAGTGGGGGTCATTACAGATATTTGAAGAGGAGAGGGGAATGTGCAGTTTGGTAGTGGTTTGTAGTACTGTCTAAAGAGCTAATATTGGACGGAAGAGGATCTGGGGAGTAAAGTAATAGGTGAAATAGGAGGCATCTGGGCAGAGGTCAGGGTTAGTGTTAATTATTAGGTGAGGAACGTTGGAAAGACTGTGTATTGAAGGGTTGAAGGAGAAGGAAGAATGAAAAATAACTCCAAGGTTTAAGTAAAAGATATATATCACTTTTAATCTCTTCAACAAACTACTGAGTGTCAGATGGGATTTTAACACCATCTGCAAAATGTTCTGAAAATCTAACATTTCTAAAGATTAGTTGTGCATAGATATAGTGCTATATTCTCAAGATTTTTTTTTCATGTTGGAATAGTTATACTTGAAAATTATTATGCTCATTTACAAATGTTGCTGTTGTTGTACTCAAGATACTTAAAACACAATGCAAAGTGAAAACTGTCTTAATAGAATTTTGGCTTTTATTCTCATTGTTTAATCATAAAAATTACATTAATATATTGGTTTCTAATGTCATATATTAGATGTTTTACTGCAAATGATTCATTACTGATTCAATCAATGATTTCTCTACAAGTCTAACTGGATACCACCAAGCATAAGAAAAAAGAGTGGGACAAAGAAGAATCAATCTAAGAAACAATTTAGCAGAAAAGAAAATGCTTTTCTCATAAACAATAGTTTAAAAATTATAGGTACAACATATATTTTTAAAAATTTTTAAATGTTTTTATTTATTATTGAGACAGAGAGAGACAGAGCATGAGCAGGAAAAGGGCAGAGAGAGGGAGAGATAGAATCCGAAGCAGGCTCCAGGCTCTGAGCTGTCAGCACAGAGCCTGACGTGAGGCTCAAACTCTCGGACCGTGAGATCATGACCTGAGCTGAAGTCAGACACTTAATTGACTGAGCCACCCAGGTGGCTCAATATGTATTTTTAATCTATCTTTTCTTGCAGAGTTAAAATTACAATATTTTAAGACTGAAAACAGAGCACCTTTTAGTTCTTATACTTGCTTTTATATCGTAGCATTCTTGACATTAATGAATTGTTTCCATTTAATTCTTTGAATTGTTATTGCAATGATTAACTTGGTGTTCTTATTTATTAGTGCTAACTAAAGAGTACCAATTCTTTATTATGTCTCTGGATTCTATTCCATTTTCTAAGAATTGTCCAGGAACTAAACTATATGATAATTGTATACAGTTGTCCTTTTTAAAAGATTTTAGGTACATTGACATAAATTAATATTTATTGACTTCATACAGTGGACCAGGTATTATAGTAAAGTAGATAGAGTATATTTAAAGTATACAGCCTATATCCCCATTGTCCACCTTTCAAGTTAACCCACCACAACTCAGTGATATTTTTACTGAAAAAATATTTCTTTGTATAATTATGCTTATTCCAATACATGTGTTTGCAAATATTGGGAGGTATGTTAATATTACTTGAGATATCTATCAAATGAAGGAAATAAAGCATCTTTGGGTAGATAGAAGACAGAATAGAAGTTCAGTCTAATACTTTTTTTTTTTCAATGACCTGGTAGATGCGAGGTCCTGAGTAAATATTGACCAAAATGAATAATTACCTATATATATATATATAATGGCAATAATAGTAGTTATACACATTAGTTCATTTAATTCTTCCAACAACCCAGGACCCAGCTCTTACTTATGATCACCCATTTTCATGGATAATAAAAATGAGTTCAGAGGTTAAATAACATGACTCAAGTCGTTGGATAGAAGAGCCACAGTTATAATCCAGGTATATATGACCTTGAGTGCTATAATGTACTCCTAATAACTACATATATTTTTCCTAATAACCATATTTTAATATAAATTAAAAGGTATGTTAATTGGCCTATGCAAATGTTCAGTAAAATATGAGTTTTCCTGAACTTTAATCAAATTGTGTAAGATACTATGTTGACTTCCTTCTTCTTAGCATGTTACCATTGTTGTAGATGTATTTACTATGTTATCTGATTTGTGCTTCTGGATAATAACAACATAAAAAGTGATTTTAAAGGAAAGAAAATTGACGTAAAAATATCCATTTGGTTGTCACATGAAATAGTGTAAGTAAGAATTAGAAGGATCTGAACCTTGGATCGCAAGTAAAGTGTTTTGTGAGTGTTCTGCAAGACAAGCAAACATTTCTACTAAATTTTAATTTGATAAACAAGTGATGTCTTGTAATACAAGTAGTACATGGTGCCAGATGTCACATGATCACTGTTGAGCCAATGGTTCTTGAAATTTGCTTTAATATACAAGTGCTTTGGATTGCAAGCATTGTTCTTGAACAAATTATGCTCGCACACCAAGGTTTTACTGTATATTAATTAGTATGATTGTACAAATAGTAAAAATGAGTTATATAAATGATATTTAGGGAGTGCTTAATATGGGCTGGAGACTAGTATAAATCTAAGCCCTTGCTGTCATTGAGCCTATATTTCACAAAAAATAACTATATATACAGGTAATAGGTATATACACACAGTAATAGGTACTGTGAAGAACTTCAGTAAAGCTGGATAAGGGGAAAAATAAATGTGGAGAAGAAGGGGCACTGAGGTCTGAGGTGTTGGGGACAGGATATTCACTATTTTATATATTTGGTTAAGGAAGTGTTGAAATGGTCTCAAGAAGGAAGGAGTGATATACTGTGTCAAATGCCCCTATTAGTTCTATGAAAGAGAATTGAGGATTGGCCATTAATTTGGTGGTGCAGCAGACACTGGGGCCTTGACAAGAGCTGTTGCATAGATTGGGAAAAACAAAAGCCTAAATGAACTAGTTCAAGAGTTTGGGAAAAGAAGGGGAGATGGTGTTAACACCTCTTTTGAGCCTTGCTGTAAATGAAAGCAGAAAAATGAAACAGTGGTTGGATGCAGATGTGGATCAAGAGAATTTGTTGTCATTTTTAAGATGGAAAGTTTTTAAAAATCAGGTTTGCATGATATTGGGAATCTTGGTTAGAGAGGAAAAATCAAAGAGGCAAGGGGGGGTACAGATTTTGGAGTATTGTCTTTGAGTAGCTAAAAGGTATGGATAGATTCCAAGTATATAAGGAGAGACTAGCTCTAGGTAGGAGTAGGTCAGCTTATGCATATTAACAGAACAAAAGATGTTGTATATGGATACACATGAAAGTAAGTTGGTGGATGTGGTATTGGCAATATTTAGGCCTTCTCTTTTTTGATTGCATCTTCTTTTTCCCCCAAAGAAATAGAAAGCATAGACATCAGCTGAGTATCAGAAAAAAAAAAAATATATACAAGCGGGGGGAGCCAAGTGCGAAAACTCAAGACAACTCAGTTTGGTGAAAGAGGATTATAAAGAAAAAATGTTTATTTTGAGGGTGTTATGTTTGAGGTTCTGTGGGTCATTCAAGAAGACAGGATATGCAATCTTTTTGCTCAGTCAGGAGATGAAATCTAGAAACAGTTTTGAATATTAGTGGCACAGTTATGGTAATTTAAACCATGATGTAAAAGATATGGCCAGGAAGAACTAGCAAAGTGAAGAGAGGAGCCAAGGTCATAATTAAAGAATTTTATTATTTATTTAAGTAAGGGAAGCAATGCCAGCAATGGAGAAAGGAAGCAGAAAGGGACAAAGAAAACTAAGATATAAAATGGCAATAATAGTTATAAGAGAGAGTGTTCGGTTTTTCTTATTTTTAATATTTATTTATTTTCTTTAGTTTTTTAAAAGTTTATTCATTTATAGAGAGAAAGAGACAGAGTGAGAGCAGGGGAGGAGCAGAGAGAGAGGGAGACACAAAATCCGAAGCAGGCTCCTGGCTCTGAACTGTCAGCACACTGCCTGACATAGGGCTGGAACACATGAACCGCAAAATCATGACCTGAGCCGAAGTCTGATGCTCAACTGACTGAGCCACCCAGGCTCGCCTCTTTTTTTTTTTTATTTTTAAGTTTATTTACTTATTTTGAGAGAGAGTTAATGCAAGTGGAGGAGAGTCAGAGAGAGAGAGAGAGAGAGACAGACAGACAGACACACTCACAAGCCGACTCATGCTGCAAGCATAGCCCAATTCGTAGCTTGACCTCAGGAACCGCAGGATCATGACCTGAGCTGAAACCAAGAGTCAGTTGCTTAAAAGACTGAGCCACCAAGGTGCCCTGTAAATGTCATCTAATAGGATGAAGACTATAAAAAGACCATTACATTTTGATTATTAGGAAGTTATTGATTACCTAACCTAAGAGTGGGTGATTTTGAAGCTATAATACAGGAACTGAAGTTTCAAGATATTTGATTATGATAGTGAAAGGAAACATCATGAGAGGTTAGTAGTTTTAAAGTGAGGTGGACCAGGGGCGCCTGAATGGCTCACCCAGTTAAGTGTCTGACTCTTGGTTTTGGAGCAGGTCATGATCTCACTGGCGTGCCTCAGTGGCAGTGTGGATCCTGCTTGGGATTCTCTCTCTCTCTCTGCTCCTACCCCACTCACGTGTGCATGCGTGAGTGTGCATTCTCTCTCTCTGTGTGTCTCAAAATAAACAAACTTAAAAAAAATAAAGTGAGGTAGACAAAGGGAACTTTTATGTTTTAATAAATTTTACGAAGTATCTTCTCTGTGCCAGGTATCCTTAAACAAAGTGGACATTGTGAACAAATTTGACAGAAATCCCAGTCCTCAGTATCTTATATTCTAGTTTAGGTGGCTTCTTTTAGCCTAGAAAGCATTGAGCATTTAAAATTTTCATATCAGGAGAAAGTCAAAGAAAAGACGAAAATAAACAGTGTGAATCTAGGGCACGGAAGAGCCAAAGGAAGTGCGTGGGGTCACTTGACATCACAAGAAAAATCCATGATAAGATAGAAAACAGGCCTCCTTAATTTTCAGTTTATGGCATTTACATGGACGAGGATTTTGTACAAAAATGTGGTGGTTCAGTCAAAAGAAGAATATAATAGTTTTCAGAAGACTGTGGTGGTCTATATCCAAAACGTAACAAGCTATATGAGCGAAGGAAATAACCTTGAGAAACCATAGCTTCCTCACGTGTAAGAGTTCTATGTTCTATCAGAAGGTGGTGTTGCATTGGTCAAATGGGATTATATATTCTCTAAAAAACCTTATAAATCAAAGATCTTTTTATAAGAAAATGATAATTGGTAAAGCATATCTGCAAAATCTTGTGACCTATTTTTTGTAGTTCTTAAAATCCAGCTTTTTATAATCATTTTTAATTTTTATTTATCTGAATATTTATCTGAATATGTTTAGAGTGAAACTACATCTTTTTATTTCACATTTAAAATTTTGTATTTGTAAAATACATTTATAAGACCCCCTGATTGTCTTTTATGAGTAAGTTAACAAAATATAGAATATATAATTTCCTTTGACCACTGTGCACTAACACAAGAACAAAGACTTTAGTATGCCCTGTGTGATCACATGTTTATAATAGATGAGGCTTGGCTTACAATGACTGCTTTGTTTGATGTTTATTAGCCCATGCCTTAGTGCAATTGAACTTGTCCTAAATTCACTGTTTCAGAGCTACGTGTGTAGCACATTCATTGTCCTATGAATGATGCTCTCTTGCTTTAGTCAAAAGACAATAATTTTAGGACTTTTCAGATTCTTTTCATTATACAGTCTAGAAACTCCTGTTAAAATATTGAAATGTGTAAAACAATGAAATGTTTCAAATGGCAGACACTTTATGTCATATGATTTTGAAAAACATATTTAACTATGTTATCTGCATGGGATCAGCTTTGTCTTTCATCCCCCATCTAGGTGCTAGTTTTAATGAGTGAGATCCAAGTATAGATTTCAATTTGTGGTCGTTTTATTTAATCCCAGATAGGACAATTTCATGGTACATTAAATTGCTTATAATTGTAATCTCTATTCCCAGGAGTTTCCAATAATTTTGAAGACTATTACTTAATGCTTTCAAATGATATCATAAAAGTTAAAGACTAAAAATTTGAAGTCTACAGAATTTTAAAGTCTACAGTGCTTTAGAATCTTTTTATATGTGCATACCGTATGATTTATAAAAGTAATAGTTCTGTATTTCCCCTTATTCTCTCTACATTACTAAATCAAACAGATAAGTAATCAAAGTACTAAGGTAAAGAGGATATCGCATTCATCCATTTTTTGTTCTCATTAAACTTTTGTTTTAATGGGTCTCAAAATTCTGTGACAGATTTTTGTACAAGTTGTTTCCATTAAAAAGTACTGATTTAAAAAAAAATAATGGCTTAAAACTGCTACACACACACACACACACACACACACACACACACACACACACACATATGCATGCACAAATGGTCCACAAAACATTCTCCTTTTCCTTCTTAAAGTTTTATGATGCATTGTTATCATTAACAAATCTTTTACTATTAAACTTAGATGGCCAATTGGCACAAGTAGTTCTGAGACCATTCTTCCACCATGGATTAAGACTGGGGTGACAGGCATTGGGGATGATATTCACACGGCCCTCTCAGCTTTCTGGGCAGATTTGGTGACCTTGCCAGCTCAGCTGCCTTCTTGTCCACTGCTTTGATGACACCCATAGCAACTGTCTGTTTCATGTCATGAACAGCACAATGGCCCAGATGATGACAGTCAGAGAAGATCTCAACACACATAGGCTTGCCAGGAACCATATCAATGATGGCGGTACTACCACATTTGAAGAACTTGAGACCATCTTCCAGTTTTTTTCCAGGATGATGATCAATCTTCTGCTTCAACTCAGCACACTTATAAGCAATATGAGCTGTGGGGCAGTCCTGCACAGGTGCATATTCAGCACTGATTTGGTCTGGATGGTTGAGGATAAATATCTGAACTGGGGAGCCAGGTGCTGCCATCAGTGGGTCATTTTTGCTATCACCAGTCACATTGCCACAACAAACATCTTTGACAAATAACGTTCTTGACATTGAAGCCCACATTGTCCCTAGGAAGAGCCTCCCTCAAAGCCCACTGTGTATTTCAATAGATTTTACTTCTCTTGTAACATTGACTGGAGCAAAGGTGACCATCGTGCTAGTCTTCACTCAGCCCACAGGGACAGTACCAATACCACCAATTTGTAGATGTCCTGAAAGGGTAGACACAAGTGCTTGTCAGTTGGATGAGTTGGTGACAGAATGCAATCCAGAGCTTCAAGCAGTTGTGGTTCCACTGATATTGCCATCTTTACGGGTGGCTTTCCATCCCTTGAACCAAGGCATGTTAGCACTTGGCTCCAGCATGTTGTCACCATTCCAACCAGAAATTGGCACAAATGCTACTGTGTCAGGGTTGTAGCCAATTTTCTTAATTAGGTGCTGACTTCCTTAACAATTTCCTTGTATCTCTTCTGTCTGTAGGGTGTCTCAGTGGAATCCACTTTGTTAACACCAACATTTAGTTGTTTTACACCCAGTGTGTAAGCCAGCAAGGCATGCTCACAGGTTTGCCCATTCTTGGAGATACCTGCTTCAAATTCACCAACACCAGCAGCAGCAATCAGAAGAGCACAGTCAGCCTGAGATGTGCCTGTAATCATGTTTTTGAAAAAGTTTCTGTGTCCTGGGACATCAATGATGATGTCGGTCTCGATGTTGCTGGTCTCGAATTTCCACAGGGAGATATCACTGGTGATACCACATTCGCATTCAGTTTTCAGTTTATCCAAGACCCAGGCATACTTGAAGGAGCTCTTTCCCATCTTGGCACCCTCCTTCTCAAATTTTTTGATAGTTCTTTTGTCGATCCCACATTGAGCAGTAGAGGTAGCCTTGCTCAATCTACATGTCCAATGACAATGTGTTAATATGAGTCTTTTCCTTTCCCATTTTGGTTTAGGTTTAGCAGTGGTTTTTACAACATCTGTGTTCTGGTGGCAAACCCATTGCAAAAAAAGTCAATCCATTTATTTTGTGATTAGAACTGAAGTTCAGAAATACTCTCTGACTGCCCAATCCACATGGTTGGCATAGAGAGCCTAGAATCTCCTCATTGCTGTGCTAGATGTCATTGCCCTTGGTGGCTTTCATAAAATATCTGCAAATATGGTGGTGGGGGTGGTCGTGAAGAACCTGCAATAAACTAATTGTTCCTGTGCAAGGACCTACAAACCATGTGACTACCTTGAGGCACTAGTGATTTCTGACCAATTCCCACTTAAAAAAGTGGAGAGAAGAAAACTTTACTCTTCTCAACTTGCCTCTTTCCTCTTCATCATCTTCAATATTTGTTGCTTTCTTAACTTTCTAAATATACTGCTGTAAAAAAAGGTGGAAAATACTGAAGAAAGTTGCAATTACCCATAGCTCCATAACTGAGAATAGTTACTCCGAATACTTTGCTCTTATCATTTTTTGGTATATTATTTATAATAAATATTATAATGAATACTTTAGGAAGATGAGATCACTTATTTTATACTATTTTGTAGTACTATTTTATACTATTTTGTAGGATGTGGGAGGGTGCCTGGAGTAATATCAGCTATCCTCACATATTCTTCAAGATTATGATTTTTGTTGCCATATCACATTCTAACATAAAGATATATTATAATTTATGTAATCTCCTATGGTCGGGAATTTATATTATTTTTAATTTTTTGCTGTTATAAAATAGCCACATTTTTTAGACCTTTGCTTTATATTGTCAAGTTGCCTTCAGGGAGTTATCAGCTGATAACAAGTATGAAAATACTTTCTTGTATGTTTCATAATATAGGGTACACTACGTTAGAGATAGAAATATAGGCATTGGGGTGGAAGTATGTTGTACATCTATATATATAGGTGTGTGTATATTGTGCATGTATATGTATATATGTATATATAAGCAAGAATAATATGTCACCTTTGTTTTTTAATATTATTAAATATGTGTAAAGTTAAATATTTTTCATATGTTACTGGCTATCTATACATCTTCTTCTGAATTTCTTAACCATGAGAATTGCCCACTTTTTTCTTTTGAGCGATATTTTGTAACATTTATGTTTTAATATTTTCTCTCTATTAATTATTTTGCAAATTTTCACCAGGTTTTCAATATATTTAGAGTTTTGGTTTTACTTAATCTACCTATTTTTGTTTTGATTTGAAGTGCCATAATTATCACATTTAATGTTAGGTTTGTTTATTGCCTCTATTAAAAAATTCTATTTCTGTTTTTAGTATCATTCTTCATGCTATTATGCTTTATAATTTTTTTGGGCTTTATAATATGACTTAATACTTAAAAATTTTTTTTTAATGTTTATTCATTGTTTTGAGAGAGAGAGATGGAGCATGAGCAGAAGAGGGACAGAGAGGGAGACACAGAATCTGAAGCAGGCTCCAGGCTTTAAGCTGTCAGCACAGAGCCTGACATAGAGCTCCAACTCACGAACCACAAGATCATGATCTGAGCCAAAGTCGGATGTTTGACCAACTGAGCCACCCAGGTGCCCCATGACCTAATACTTTTAACACAACCACAGCTTCGTCAATTCGGTAAATTAAAAAAAAAGAAAATACAGGGTTAGTCTTATCATTTATTCTTCCAGAAAAAAAAATATATTTATTTTCTTATTTCGTAAAGAAAATTATCTGGGAAAAAACAAGTTACCCCAAGTTTGTATGTTGATAAGAATGAACAGTGGGTGTAGAAAGAAACTGTCGACCCAAGAAGACAAGGGGAGATTTGCTGAAGTGATGCTGGTTGGGTAGAGGGATGGGATCTTATGTACAAGTGGCAGCTGTGGTTTTGTAGAATAACACTTACATGGTGTTTATTCAGTAAGGATGGAATGAGGGAAGACATGTTCACAGTTGTAGGAGAGAACAATAAGTATGAACTTGTAATCTAGGACAGTGGGAGACTAAATAGTCTGGTTTAACAGCTCTTTTTAGGATACTGTTTATGAATGTAAGGCAAAACCATTCAGTATGATTCTATGCTGTGATTTGTTTTTCTAGCCATGTTCAGATACATAGATGTGGGCATAGAATAGATGGAATTGATTTTAACTAGGGTTGGATTTATTCAAGAATAGAATAAAGCAAGAAAGGGGCAAGAAAGTTGGAGTTTTATATAGTGGAGTGATTTCAGTGATGTACCATAAAATTTATGATGAGAAAGGAAAGTGGTGAAGGCAAGAGTTGGGAGTGAAATATAGGAAACAAGTGCTAAATCCATGGATTGTAGGTCCTGCTGGGATAAGAGAGTTATTGGAGTCAGGGTACTTAGAGGTAGTGAACTGGTAAGAAAGGAGTAGTAGTCAGGGCATGTGGTGTTAGAAATTGAGATTATGGAGGGGTTTTCTTCTTTTTTTAAATGTTTGTTTATTTCAGAGAGAGAGAGAGAGGGAGACACAGAATCTGTAGCAGTCTCCAGCCTCTGCACTGTCAGCACAGAGCCAAATGTGGGGCCCAAACCACAAACCATGAGACCATGACCTGAGCCAAAGTCTAACTCTTAACTGACGGAGCCACCCAGTGGTAGGAGTTTTCTTATGGATATGACCAGAGGAGCTGAGGTAGTGTTGATGACAAGATCACTGAATGAGGTTGAGATAAGATTAGTGTTGGAGGTTTTGACAGTAAATAAAGATTTCTGAGAACTGGGTAGGTGACTGCACCAAGAAGAGGTACTCTATCAAAATTGAGGGTTGATATGGAGAGCTCATGTACTAGATGTTCCTCATGCCTAGAACATTTTCCACCAGACCACTGCCCCCCATAGTTTGTTCCTTCTCATTAATTTGGTCTTTGCCTAAGTATCACCTCCTTCAAGAGGCTTTGCCCATCATCCAATCTAAAATCGTCCCTAAGGCATGCTCTACTTTGTGTTTTATATTTTAAACCCATTTATGACTAACTGAAACTAACTTGTTTATTTATTTGTTTTCATACACTGGTCCTCTTATAGAATACAAATATTTTGAAAACAGTGATTTTTGCATATCTTGTTTGTGGCAGATTTCCCCAACTTATGATTACTGACACGTAGTATGCAGTCAATAACTCAATGTTGAATGAATGAATGAACATTTATAGGGTTCAATATCATCTCCCACTTTCCTGTGACTTCTTCCAAAATCCAAATATACTTTTTAAAGGAATTTTCCAACTCAGAGTATTCATTCATCTTATAAGAATTGCTATTCACAACCTTCTCCTCACAAAAGGTGAATTAGTATCACAATTAAGAAGGTATAAAGTTGTTTTGTTTGCCTTAAGATAGTTATTAGTTAGGACTCAAAGATGTTGTCACTCATTACTTCCAGAAATTCTTGCCAGCAGAATAATGAAGTATAGTTATATCTCCTGATTTATTGATTTCAACCATCACTTTTCCTGTTATGATCAGCCAATAGTCAGCTTTTCACAGATTAGCACCCACAACTGTAAAATTGAATCTCTCCTATGTGTGACCATAACCTTTGCTTGCTTTTTTGAAAAAGATTAAAGATAAATTGACAATCTTGTTAATCAGTAAAAAAGTAAAAATAGAACAATTTATATTCAGTTTTTTATATTAAAAATCTTTATATTTTTGTGCTAAATAAAAAGTACTAGAGATCAATTTATGTTCTTATATTTTGTCAATAAGTAGAAAGGTTATATAATTAGTTAACATGCTATTTAGTTTATATGTAGAAAACTATATATAGTATGGCTATAGTAGAATGAGTTCTTGGTGTTGTCAAGGATTAATTAAGATAACAAATGTAAATTAGTTTCCCCTTTTTTTCTTTCTAACAGACCAGATATGTGTTATTCATCTTCTTAGACAGAATAAAACTATCCACCTTAATTTGATGCCCAAGGCAAGAAATTTTTTCCACATTGTAGATGGTTATTATGAAGCATGATTCTAATTGTCGCTGCTTTATTTTTATGAAGTACCCCTCTGTAATCACATCAGTGATTTAATGTTTCTAATCATTTACATTTTTAAGCCTCTGGTATTATGAATATTTTACACAGTAGTTGATTTATGTTTGTATATTCAGTATATTTCAAGTTTAAGACAAAATGTTCTTTTGTGTTTTGAGAATTTTCAAGGCAACTTAGAAATCTACCATTTTAAATTCTGCCATTTAATGAGCACTAAAAATGAAAGGCCCTGTATCAGCCAGATTGGGCTGCCACAACATAATACATTAAGCTAGATGGTTTAAACAACAGAAATTTATTTGTCACAGTTCTGGATGCTGGGAAGTCCACGATCATGGCTGGGTTCTGGTGAGAATTCTCTTCCTACATTGCAGATGGCCATTTCTCATTGTGTCCTCACATGGTACAGAGAGGAGAGCAAGCTCTATAGTGTCTGTTTTTATAAGAACTTTATAAGAAGGCTCCTCTCTTATGATGTCATTTAAACCTAATTATCTCCCAAAGCCCCATCTTCAAATACAATCACTTTTGGAGTTGGAGCTTCAACATATGAAATTGAAGAGGTACAATTCAGTCCATAGCAGACTTTGAGCTAAAAAATACACACAACGTTTTTGAAGTAAAAATCAGATACAGTATAATTGCAAGAGGTTGCCATCATTTAGATTTTCTGTTGGAATGTAGCCCTCTGTAGCTGCTTCAAAATTGTGTTTTATATACATTATAAAACATTTATGGACACTCTGCATTATAAAAATTTACATCCAAGTAGACTATGGGACCTGGTTCTTTTTTGTTTTATTTTGTGTGTATTATGAAAAATTTCTTATATGTTCAAAACTAGACAGAAAAGTCTAATGAATTCTTAATGCACCCATGACCCAGTTTCAGCAGTTACCAACTCAAGGTGAATCTGTTTTTTTTTCCCTTACCTCACCCACTGTATATAACTTGCCTCCAGTCTGGAATCAACCATTTCCTCCAAGTTCTTTGATTCATTTAGTCTTCAGTTTTGTTGATAAGGGATCTCTTATGGTTGCTTGTTGGGTTTTTCATTCATTTGTTTTGTTGAAAGAGTAAGAAAAATGTTTTGATTTTGAACATCAAATACATTATGAGTTCATACTGATTTTTGCAATTAAAACTCAAGGCTTCAGGAAGTTTAGTTAATTTCTTCCAGAAACTAGAAATCTCAAGTAGATTCTCTTGCTCAACTTATCCATAAACCCCAATGGGTGTTTCTAGACAGACAAATGATATGGTAGAACAAGATACATGGGGAACAAGATGAGAAGATAAGTTGCAGAGTGGGGATGAAATCCAAAATGACAGATATTTTAAAAGTAGGACCCATTAAACTTGGTGACCAATCAGATGGGTCTGAAATTAGGCAAAATCATGATTGCCACATTTTAGACATGAGTCATTGTGTGGGTAGCTGTTCTTTTTAGTCAGGTGGAAATATAGAGACAGAAGTGGATGTCAGAGGGTGGGAGATGTTGAGTTTGTTTTGGAAGGGGCCAAAGGGTCCATGGGAAATTTCCAAGTATTATGTCCAGTAGATAATTGAAAACAGGAATGTGGACTTTAGAAGATATATTGGTAGTGGAAGTAGATTTGAGAATCATATATTAATAGTAATGAAAACCAGAGTGGGTAACATTTCTCAAGGAGAGTTAGTAGAATAAAGAGAAAACAAAAATGATCAGGATAAAAAAAAATTAAGAATTTTATATGCCTTATTCAAAATTCTTTTGCCATGTAAAACATGTCTGTGTTTTATAAAGTTATTTTAAAGGAACCAAATGGGGGCGCCTGGGTGGCGCAGTCAGTTAGGCGTCCGACTTCAGCCAGGTCACGATCTCGCGGTCCGTGAGTTCGAGCCCCGCGTCAGGCTCTTGGGCTGATGGCTCGGAGCCTGGAGCCTGTTTCCGATTCTGTGTCTCCCTCTCTCTCTGCCCCTCCCCCGTTCATGCTCTGTCTCTCTCTGTCCCAAAAATAAATAAACGTTGAAAAAAAAATAAAAAAAAAAATAAAGGAACCAAATGTAGCAAATCAAAAAATGATACATTTTTAACATGCCCAATAAGGGTATTTGAAAATTTCCAATTTAATTTATATTCTATCTACTCTGGTAACTACTAGCAGTCAAATGGTACTATGACATAAAATTTTTACTCTTCAATTATTTCTTTATAATGGAATCACCTTACTTTATTTTTAGTATCCATTATTCTTATGTTACTTAAAAACCACTTGGAAAGTTATCAAACTGAGGTAATTCTCCATCCACTTTTTTTATTTTTTTTTCTAAGTGAAAATATCTTTTAAGTGTTTTTATTTGAATTGACTTTTCTAACCTAATAAAAATTGAAAGGATCATATATTAATGATTCTGCAGTCTTTGAATTCATGTTCCTAAAAGTGAAAATATTAATCTAAGAAATTATTTCGTTGCAATATCTCAATTTGTTAGCTTATACCTCTATGGACAGATCACAATAATTTAAAACTTAATTTTATTTCCAGTAGAAATGGAGATTGGCTTTACAATCCTACTTTACATTCTTATTATATTTTGTTATCTTTTAAAATTCTTCATGGCATTTGTGTTGCAGTTTATCATTTATATATTATTTATAGTTGTCATGTTAGTTAATTCTTACAACTCTGTGATGTGGGTATTAGTAATGCCGTTTTAGGGAAAAGGATATCTCATATCAGAATTCATTGTCATACAGCTTGTAAAGGTTGCGCGGGCCCTCAACTCAGCTCCTCCTCCTCTATATCCAGGGTTCTTTGACCATACTTGAGCAATTGCAAAATGATACCCTATTTTTTTTAAAGCATTTGCTGTATGCCTCTTATAAGCCCCTTGGGAGCACGCTGTAAGTTAGGAGATTATATCCTTTATAGACAATGGCTAGGCCTGACTAATTTCACACCCCACCCATCCCCCAATTTTTTTTTTAAACTAGGTACGAGGGTCTCATATGAAACTGAAACAAATACTACATTTTTGGGATCATAACAAAGAAAGGTTATTTTCATCTCTAACAGTTCCTGGCTGGTCACAGTGTTCCATGCCACAGAAAAGCCTGAATGATTTCTTTAAAGAAAGCACTGAAGCCAAGAATTAGCATTCTTTCTGGCTGAACTGCAATTGCACACAGGTTGGCTTCTCAATTTTGCAGCAGTGTTTCATTAGGTCAGCTGAAAGCCTGCCCCCTCTGCTCTAAAGCAAAATGGTAAACGTGGACAAGGAAAGGGAGCTGGAGCAAGAAAGTATCTCTCAAATTTCTGAAATTTTAAATAATTGAAACCTTAATGCTTACTGCAATCGAGGACTATTTGTTTTTATGTTATTGTACATAAGCACCTGTTTTTTTGGTCTTTTTGTTTGGTTTGGTTTTGTTTGCTTGTTGGTTTTGTTTTGTTTTATGTAACTACTCGAGCTCTGGTGGTCTTCCCTAAAGCAGTGTGCAGTGAGGATCAGTGTGAGCCACGCCTCTAGAAGCAGCATCAGCAAAGGGTCTGAGAGAGTACAGGTGCTTTCTAGTTGTAAATAATTATTATAAATTATAAAGTTATACTATAGTGTTTCTGTATTGAAGTATAAAGAATTTATTATTATTTGTGGATTCAAAATGCTTAAAAAAACTTCATAGGTGGGATAACGTCATCAAGGTGACATTAAATAGTTATAATAATATATTTACCTGAAGCACATGAGTAATTGGATTATTATTAAGAAGGGGAGAAGACTAGCACTCTATTAAATTGGATCTCCTTAAAATTCTTTTGGAAACAGCAGCAGAATATGAAGTGCATCTCATGAGTGTCCATGGCCAACAATTAAAATTCTATTTATAAGTATGGAAAAATAATAAAAGTATAGATTTAGTGTTTAATGATATGTATACCGACATTGATGACTTGAACAACTGTAGCTATTCTACAATAAACCAGTGCAAGATAAACAAACGGCAGGTGTGAGGACTTATTTAGCTAGATATAGTATATAATATCTTTTCTTTACTTAAATTTTTAATATTCTGTTCATTGGGGATTTTTGCTTTAATTTTGATGTTTTAGAATATTCCGTTAAAATATTATTTATCTTGGGGTGCTTGGGTGGCTCAATAGGTTAAGCATCTGACTTTGGCTCAGGTCATGATCTCACAGTTCATGAGTTCGAGTCTGGCGTTGGGCTCTGCTGACAGCTCCAAGCCTGGAGCCTGCTTTGGATTCAGTGTCTTCCTCTCTCTCTGCCCCTTCCCTGCTCATGCTCTTTCTCTCTCAAAAATAAATAAACCATTTAAAAATAATATTACTTGTCTTGATTACTGAATTTGGGGAGGTTCCTCTTAAATTTTTCCCTTCTGACAAGTGCCTTACTGTTATCATCATGGGCTTGGCCCTGGATTGTGTTTAGATATTTTAAGGCAATAATAAATTGCACTGCTTGTGGAACTATACCTATAGTTTACCCATTATCTTTTCTAGTTGCTTGTAATATCTCTTTGAGACAATGTTATTAGGGGAAAAAAAGAGAGTTACATATTGAGGGGAGAAAACACTGGGCTTCAGGACTGTATTGTTGAGAAGTGAGAAGAGAGTTTTTAGATCCTTTTGCATTCTGGTACAATGTTATTTCTAGAGGTCATGAAATTGAAACTATACTCCCATCAAGTTTGAAGGCACCGTGTGGCCTTAGTTATGCCAGGCTTTGTATTTCAATAAATACTACCAAAAACTTCTGTATGAAGCAATCAGGTTATTTGAGCCCCTCAAAGGATGCCAATTTTACCTGGAGAGAGGGTCCCTTGTATAACAGATTGGTGGTCTTCAAAATCCCTGTTATTCTAGAGAGGCAAATTCACTAAGTTGGCCATCTGGAAAAAGAATAGTTCTCAGGACCAGTGTTTGATTCAGAAAATTTTCAGAGGAAGTAATTAAGATCCTTTTAAGCTTATTCTAAAGACCAGTTTAGGTGTTGTATTATTTAAAACTGGAAATAACACTTGTGCCAGAAAAATTAAATTTATACATAAAAAGTATATAAAAATGAATGAGCCTGGATGGCTCAGCTGGTTAAGTGTCCCAAGTCTTGATTTTGACTCAGGCTCAGTCATGATCTTGTGGCTCACAGGTTCAAGCCCTGTGTTGGGCTCCAGGCTGACGGTGCAGAGCCTGCTTGGGATTCTCTCTCTCTCACTCTCTCTCTCTCTCTGCCCCACCCCTTCTCTGTCTAAAAATAAATAAATAACCTTAAAAAAAAAAGAAACCCAAATTTTTCTACCTCAAAATTTTAAGTATTGCCTTTTTAAACTATCTGTGTATATATGAGAGCTTTGGATATTTAGGCCATGAAAACAATGTTTAAAGGGTGTCTGTACAGACACTTAGGTGGCTCAGTTAAGCATGTGACTTCAGCTCAGGTCATGACCTTGTGGTTCCTGAGTTCAAGCCCTGCATCAGGCTCTGTGCTGACAGTTTGGAGCCTGGAGCCTGCTTCAGATTCTGTGTCTCCTTCTCTCTCCCCTCTCCTCACTCACACTCTTTTGTGTCTCTCTCTCTCAAAAATAAACATAAAAAAAAAGGTGTCTGTATAGTTAATATCGATTTGCATATTAAGGTTGAAATTGTAATTTTAGTGGTTAGATGCTGCCATAAGGAGTACAGAACGCTTAAGAGATAACATATAATTAACAAAAATATAATCACAAGAATTGCTCAAATGTGTGTATAAAAATGATGATCAGAGACTGCAAAAAAGGCTGAGACTGGCCTGGCTTGATTAATGCTTTTTCTATTACTTTCTCTAATCTGAAACACATGCTATATGCAAAATAATAAATATGAAATATGAAGCAATTAAATTTTACTAGTGACAGTGAAATAAGCAGAAACAGGTACATTATGAAACTAATGATGTGGAAACTTCCTTATTAGGATTTCAATTTTAATTAATTGTTTTCCAATCCCATGACTTGAATCTTGCTTTGCTTATCAAGTTAGAAGCCTCAGTGCATTTCCATTTGTTGATAAAATATTTTGTGCATGTAGTAGAGAAGACTTCTCCAAGGAAAACCTAGGAAAGAAATCCATACGGTCTCATGAAATCCTTAGACATATATGTTATTCCAGTAGGAAATCACATTAGGAAAATCTCATTGTACTATATCTAAAAGAAAAAAAAAAGAACAAAAAATGACACCTGTGAAAGTTTGTTCACTTGCTCAGAATCACAGTTTGAACGTATTAGAATCTTGGCTAAAACCAGTTCTCATGGATTACAAACCAGATGTTTTTCCCCTATACCAGCCTGACTCCGTCACCTTCTTGAGTTGTCAATATGCACATTTTTTTTTCACACTGGCTTGAGGATAATTTACTGATCAGCTTAATTTTCAATTAAACTAAAGTCGATGTCCAGTGTTATTTCTTTAATAATGTTATTCTTGCAAATATTCTGCTATAGATGGGAAATTATATATTTAAGAGGATATGTTCTGGCGTAGGTAGTTCAGAATTAAGAAACTTAGAATATTTAATGTATGTTGTTGCAGAAAACCCTCAATTTGGTATTCATTAATGATAATATTAATAAGTGATCAAGATTTGTATTGCTATTTTTGTGAACACCTGAGCTGCGTGTGAACATGCAAGACGGGCCCCTCTGGGCTGTGGTGGCTTATAGCATTGTCCAGGAGGAGAATGGCCCATTATAAAATCAAAATCAGCTTGGGGTGGGTGGTGGATTTCAAGCATAGCTGACTGAAAATAAAATATATGATCCATTGTTATTATTTGATACTACCAATTACTTAATCATAACAATTGTATAAAGATTTTTAGTTGTTGCAAAAACAATTTAATGTTCCTTATCTTCTCCCTCTGCCCTGTAGCTGCTTATGCAGAGGAAAGGTGTGAATGTGGAGGAGATGGTTGTGGTTAGGAGAGGAGAGTCTTTCCTTTGGGGAGTGGCCTCCCCAGCATCAGTAAAGCTGATGGGAGCAGTGGGAGACAAAGCAATGTAATTCATTTGGAAAATAAATAAATGTTTTCCTCTTCATTTGAGGTTTTTCTCCTTTATCTTAGACTTCGTTGTATACATTCCGTTAGTCTTCTCAACACTTTGGCGGCAATGCTGAGGGAGTAGATGCTTTTCTAAATAAGACAATTTGGGATAAATACCCAGCAATTTGGGAGGAATCATGTCATAAAAGTCAGAGGAAGACTATGCCGTCTGCTTGAAGGGATCCTGACTCCTTAACTTTCCCAGGCAATCATGCTTATACTTTTATATGTTAAAGTAAATTTGCCCGAGAAGAAGGAAGCCTGAATAGCTTGAAATTAGAATATTAATTTTGGCTTTACCTCTTACTTTTCATGTAAGCATATTTCTAATTCTGTTTTATTTGTAGAATAATATAATGTCGATGTTATATAGAGCTGTGAATTATTCGAGTGAGTCTAAACAGAGTTGTTCCTAAACTACCTTCACGTATCTGGATTATAAGGAAAAATTGATTTTATATAAATTTGTATAAATTTCAGTAGAGCACATGACTCTGGATCTTGGGTTTGTGAGTTCAAGCCCTACATTGGGGGTAGAGTTTACTTTAAAAACGTTGCATAAATTTATATAGTATGAGTCAAAAGCAATAAGAATGTTACTTCCTTGATTGAAACAATCATAACTCATTTGTCCACAGGCATGGTCCTACTTTCTGTTGCATTCACTTTGTGATATTTGAATTCCATTGTCAAGTACCTGGAACAGGAATTTTAATTGTAATGTGAGGCATTTAAAGCCAGAGAATAAGTAACTAAAATCCATTCTAGAATTAACATTAGAGAAGAAATGGAATAGAAGGGAGGTATGTAATGCTTATTCAAGTGCTATATGTTTTGAAGGTTCACTTTATAACCTATAGGATGTCTTCTATCACCTAGTAATCCAGGACTCTGAGTTGAATACTTAGGCTCACCAAAAGGGATATGAGTATCTTTCTGTACCTTCATAATCTCAAAATTAGTATTCAACGGATGCTGGGAGGCCATTGAATGTATCTGAACAGGCCATTCAGATAATTAGGCTGTGACACAAGAATATTTGTCTGGAATCAGTGCGCAGGATAAAGTAGAAAGAGGAAGCTAGTTGGAAAGTTGTGCTCATCAAAGCTATAGAAAGAAGGGCTTCATTTGGGTGGGAATGTGAGATTTCAGAGGATGGAGACTCCATGAAAATTGCTACTTTACATTCACTTTCCAAGAGAAGTGGAGGTAAAATTCACTAACATTACTAACATTTCAAGTGTAGATACATACAGAAAAAGGGATTAATAAACGTGCTGCCTTACTGTGTGCCATCCATGATATGCCATTTACATATATTATCTCATCTAATAATAACAAAAGGCAGTCTACTGGAAAAGAAAGAAGCTATGAAGGGGATTAAAGAAGAGGAGCCCCATGAGCTTCAGACACAGAAAACCTCTCGCAGCATTTGGAAATTCAAGAATTGTGAGCATGTGGTTCTGGAACTGACAAGAGTGATCTGGAAATAATCATTGAAGCTTTCAAAGTATATGACTGAACCATTTACTTTTAGAGATAAAAGATAATAGAATGATGGTCAGTACTTTAGGTAATGGCTACTACTTTTAATGGATGACAGGAGATATGCAAGCCAGTGGTAAGGGCAGAAAAGACAATGGACAGCTATCACAGTACCCATGGTGGTGCATCATAACAACCAAAGGAAAAAAAAAGAGTTTTAAAAAGGAAAAAAATTGGACAACACCAATAAATATGTTGTAAAGAAAATGAGGGTAAAAAGAGTTAAGAAAAAAGCTTTGTATTTTGAAAGTAGAAAATAATTAATGATAAAAAGTATGAGAAAGCAGAAACAATTCTGTAGCCCTTAATGAGAAAAGCCAGTAATTCAGAGACCAAGCCAGGGTGTAGCAGCTATAACGCAAAGCAGTATTTACTTTGGGGGTGGAGGGTTCTTGGCAAAAATGTAACTTGGGGAACTTCTAGGAGCTCCATTGTAGAATGCAGCCAAGCTAAGGCATTCAAAACGTCCCATTAGTAGACAGAAAGTAAGTCCAGGTTCAATCTGGAAGGTATCGAGAACTAAAACAGAAGCAAAGCAGGGAAATAGATATCAGAAACATTTATAGGATGAGAAATAATGTGTCAGTGCATCATTATCACTAAGAGGAATGAACAATTATGATTAATGTAAAGTTCTGAAACCATAAATCTGAAGTCTGGGGTTAGCAGGAGAACCAAATCTTTGCTGTAGGAAAAAACAGTGTCTTGCTGGATAATATTTTGTGGTCACCATAGCCCTGGCACTCTACAAAGTACCTAACAGAATATAATAGCCTGTAAATAGACAAGGAGTATACTGAATGAATGAAAGAAACAGTGGGGAACCAGTTAAAGGATTTTGAAGAGGAGAATGAAATGACTAGCATAACATTTTAGAAAGGTCACATGGGCTGCAATTAGGATGCGAGATTTGATCTAGGAATAATTGTAAGCAGCCAGTTTGGTGCAGAAATAGATGTGAGCTGTGGAAGAAATGGCTATGATTGTTTAAATGGAGACAAAGTGGATAGACTTAAGAGATGTCTGAACTGAAGGGTCAACAGAACTTGGTTATTGGATGTATGATGTTGAGAGTGAGGGAGGAGCTGGGAAGGTACTCAAGGTTTCTCGCTTGAGCGACAGGATGAAAGATAGTGCCTACAACGAAATCAGAAAACCTAAAAAGAGGGCTCATTTGGGGAGGGGTAATGACATAGCAATGAATTCAGTTTTAGATTTGTTAAATTTGATATCTCTATGGACCATCAGTAAACCTGATCAGTGGGGAGTTGTATTTATTTCTGGATCTCAGAAAAGAGACTTGAACTAGCAATGTTGAGATTTGGGCTTATCAGCCTAGAGCTGGTCATTAAAACCATAGAAGTAAGTAAAATTGCCCATAGATAATATGCATAGGAAGAAAATAAAACCCAAGACAGATTGCTGGGGGATGTCTGAATTAAAGGATGGACAAACGAGCTCACAAAGGAAACCGAAGCATAGGAACAAAATAAGGAAATTGTGGTGTGAGTTGGAGGAAGAAAGCTTTTCCAAAGAGAAAGGGGGATAAAAGGTGATAAAACTGCATAAAGGTTAAGCAAGATCAGAAGTAGAACTATCTGTATGTTTTTGAGTTGCTTGTAATCAGGCAGTTGACCTTGATGAGAAAACATTCAGGGCAGGGAGGGAGGTGAGAGCCATCTGCAGTGTTAAGGCCTGGACAGGATGTGAGATCTTGGAGTTTACCAGTGTGATGGGGAAGCAAAAGCAGGTTGAAGGAGAGCGATGCAAGGTCAAAGGAGAAGGCAAAAGTTCCAGCTCTTCCTCTCAGAAGTTGGGTTTGGGATGACAAAACAGAGCTGCAAGTTTATGTTATTATATCCCCCCAGACTTCCTCTAAAGTGCCTCCTGTTGTGTGGAGGGACTTAAATGTAGATGAGAGGCAGAGTCCCAAACATTATCTGTGTGTTTTGGTTTATTCCGTTATTCAGAGTTGTCGACAGGAAAGAAAAGAAGCATTGTTGTGAGTCACTATGCTTCATGTTCTAAAATCAGATAAACCTCTCTTTTCCTACTTCAGTAGTCCTTCCTTTCTTTCATTGTTTTCTTACTTTCCTTATGTTCTTCTTATTCAAAACAGGCTAGAATATTTTATCTTTCCTCCACCTAAGATATAACATAAGGTTAAAATATTCCTCTCATGGAATTTTGTATTACACAGTTTACTCAAGTTAATTATATAGTTTATGAAAAACCTTATGGTGCCAAAATATATCATATTTTTATGCCTTAAATGAGCCCTCTTCCTTGAGAATACATATGTGTGTGTGTGTGTGTGTGTGTGTGTGTGTGTGTGTATAAATAATCTGAGTGATACTCAAAATAATTAACTACAGAACAAGTCCTGTATCTATACTTATATATGTATCTATGTCTATTTATCCATATGTATGTGTTAGTACAAGCTTTCAGTAATTGATCTTCTATAGTCAAATGCGCATAACACATTACCCCATGGCTGTATCGTCTCTTTTAAAGCTTAATATAATGTAGTCACCATATCTTGACACTCTGATATTCATGTCTATATAAAGTAACTCCTTTAAAAAATTTAAGTCCGTGAAAATTAATACCTGAATTTAAGAAAACTGAATTTCAGACTTCCATAAAGCAAACTGCTGATAAAACACTCTATGTAAGTCTGTAGCCTATTTCCTTTTGAAACTGACTGGCTTGGCACTTTCCATTTGAAAAAAAAAATAGCAGTATGGTTAAGTGCACTTAATTTTTACTTTTATGTTCATCCCTTGGAACAGTGATGATTCACTTATTTTTCCACCCTCTCAAATGCTTAAAAGCTAGATTTAAAAAAACAAGAATAGATGTATACACCTGGAAAAGAATTTATTTTACATAGTACAGCATTTTTTTTTACTTTCAAAGAGTTAAATTTGTGACGTTGTGCAAGGATTTCATTTAAAAGACCATTGTAGTAACCTGGGGAATAGCATGGGCCAAGTTGTTAACCATGGAAATGGTGACAAGTGGTCAGATTTTAGACTTGTTTTGGGGTAGAATCAGGGCTTACATCACAGGTCTGACATCTGTGTTATCACACAAAGTCCTTTGCTCAGAAGAGCCCATGCTTGGTTTTGTGCTCTGCTGTTATCATCTTGAAACTATTTTTCCTGTCTTTCTGGAGATACACTTGACATATAACATTATGTAACTTTAAGGTGTCCCATGTGATGATTTAATGCACATATATATTGTGAAATGATGTCCACAATAAAGTCAACACCTCTGTTACTTAAAAAGAGTGTATGCTATTGTGCACAGTAGGAAGCAACAGGGATTTAGAAAACCAAAAACAAAACCCAAATGAAAAAACAAAACAAAACAAAAGATGTTTGCTTTGTGATAGTGTTCGGAACTCTTTACTTAAAAAAAAAAAAAAGGTATTTTTTTCCTGACCTCTGCTCTGTTCATGTTGCTATTCTAAGTACTTTGTGGCAGGTATTTGACACAGATCTCCGTTCTTAAGACACAAATTGTACACCAAAGGTAGAATACAGTTTCAAACCAATGTATCAGCAGATATTAGGTTACGTGATTTATAATTTATATGTAATTATCAGAAACATGTGTTAATAAACATGTGTTAATATTGGACACAGGATTCTAGATAGGGTCCTGATCAAATACAGTCTTCATAGCACCTGTTTTTAGCAGCACACTTCATATCTTCCTTCCCTAAAATTTAAGCTTAATTGTAACAAAGATGTGTTTGACTTGTTCCTGTTGGTTATCACTGTATTTGCAATATCCAGAAGCATCTGGCATATAGAACGAGCTCAGTAATTTTCTGTTAATGATTTTTATTATCCTTAACATAACTTTTTAATTCTGTGGTTACTGATGCAATAAAACCTATCTCATTAGTATTGACTCATATTCAACATTATCAATTCAGATTTCCAGATTTCTGTTTTTTCCTTCCTTGTTCAAAATCGTGACTTCCCCATCCTATATGAATGTGACTGGAAACTAGTAGTTGATGCTAATTTACAAAAGGTAGCGAGACTCTTATGAGCAAAAACAGAATTGCAGACCAAAAAGATTGTAACACAAGTCACTTGACTGATGTCTGTGGGCTGAGTTGATCAGTGAAAAGAGAGGAGTAGAAAACAACTTGGACTTGGGATAATGTCTTTCAAAACCATATCTAAAAGTGGTCTTTCAAAACCATATCTAATGGAAGAAGCCTCACATTTGAAAGAGTTGCTTGAAAGATTCCCAAGCAGTATGGGCTTTGTGTGGTTGGAATGGAACTCTAAGGAGGCGGTAATAGTTACTGTGTCAGGAGAATTTCAAAGACCAAAATTCATTTTTGGATGATTAAGGGAAGCAATGGATCTGTCAGTAGTTTTATCAACCCTGAGAATATTTGCAATTTCACAAGACAACACATAGTTGAACAATGATTACAGAAAATACCTTTGAGGCGGTAATAGTCTCCTTTCATGGAGGAAAACACTAATGGTGATCGTCAACTCCTGTGAGAATTTTAACAGACAAATAAACTAAAGGTGATAAAGTCATTGCTTTGAAAAAGTACTTCACCTCGTCCCAGCCAGTCTAATTTCATGAATGCTTATAGAAATCACACATTTAAATCTTGTCTCAAAATGTAATTGAATTATTCTTTATTTTTTCATTATGATAAAAACATTTAAATTAGATTTATATTCTTCCACTTTTAAGTTTTTTTACCTTTCTTTAGCTTTTTAAAAAAATCAATGTTTACTAAAATTTTGAGAAAGAAATTAGAGTAAGTCTTATGTATTTCTTTCTAATGTTTAATAAGAAAGTGGTTATTTTTCTTTGTCCGTTCTATGGAGGAGAGATTTGTTTTAATAACTACCTACTGTAGTTGAAAGAGAGCTAACATATTCAAATCAAGGGTTCAATTAAATGGTTTTAAAAATATAATATATACTTCTTTAGGTAGATTTCCTTATCTAAATCTGTTAACGTGAGAAAATTTAAGAACATTTCTTTTAATGTTTATTTATTTTTGAGAGAGAGACTGAGCACAAGTGGGGGAAGCGCAGAGAGAGAGAGAGAGGGAGACACAGAATCTGAAGTAGGATCCAGGCTCCAAGCTGTCAACACAGAGCCTGATGCCTGATGTGAGGCTTGAACTCATGAGTCATGAGATCATGACTTGAACCGAAGTTGGGCACTCAATCGACTGAGCCCCCCATTCGCCCCATGAAGAAGTTTTTAGATATGAGGTTTAATTACTTAGAAGCTTGGGTAGTTAAGATTTAGCTTTATGATTCTTTTTTTCTGTTACATTTTTGAATATAAAATAAGTATACAATTTCCCTTACATCTCTGTAAGTCTGATAACCTGATGAGGGGTAACATATATAGGTATGTTACGAAGAAACCGTGGTTAATCTTCATTTTTGTACTGTTTGCTTTTTACTTAATTGAAGAGCCTTTTCTCTCAATTTAGGTAAGGCATAAACATGCTGTAAGTCTAGAAATCATTCTGAAAGAAAGTGTGCAGATATCTAAATTTGTGAATTTCACAAATGACTACAGAAAGAGATAGATCATTGTATGATGTTTGTTATTTGTAGGCACCAGTAAGTTTTCACAACCCAAGATTGAGGTTAAACACAAAGAACTAACACAATGACTACTTTGCATGGTATTAAATTGCCTTGGGATGTATGACCAAAAACAAGCAAGTGAACAAATTAAAGGAAACCTTAGAGATCAATATGAGGCAAAATGTACCAGAAGTAATATATTACTGCATAGTTACTCTATGAGTCAATTATAGATCTAGATAGATTCTTAATGTTATGAAACAAAAGCTTACTTGATTCATAGAATGTGGCTCATTAATTATCTATTGTAAAGACTACAAAAGTGACTATTTAAGCCATTTGTCTCATTCCACATGATAAGCTGTAATGTTATTGCAGCACACCGCACTGGTGTTTCTGTATTATTTTGTTTTGTATTTCTATTCTCATCATGATTAGGTTCTGAGTTCTTGCAGCATTCTAAAACAAGACTAAGCATTCTTATGCTTATGTCCATTATTTGACGTGTAAGACTAAAGCCTCTGTAAATATACTAAAACTCATTGAATTTTATACTTAAAATGGGTCAGTATTATGGCATGCAAATTATATCTCAATAAAGCTATATCTCAATAAAGCTGCTTAGAAAAAAAGAGAACCAGGACAGGATTTTATTTTCGCATCCACTAGTGATTTGTGACTTGGGATTTTTGGGTCTTCTGTGAAATACAGTGGTGTCAATGATTTATCCCCTGTTTTTATATTTTTCAACTTCAAAAATTTCGAATGAGCTTCTGGTTTTTTTTTTTAAAGAAAAAATCTTTTTCCTTTCTTCCTCCTTTTCTGCCTTCTAAATTTTAGATTAAAAAAATAGCCTGCGCCCTCTGTTTCTTTTTCTTTTTTTCTTTAAATGTTTATTTTTGAGAGAGGGAGTGTGTGCACAGGTAGGGAAGGGGCAGAGAGAGAGAGAGAGAGAGAGAGACAGAGAGAGAGAATCCCAAGCAGGCTCCATGCTCAGCCCAGAGCCCGATCTCACAACTGCAAGATCATGACCTGAGCTGAAATCAAGAGGGACACTTAACTGAGTCACCCAGGCGCCCCTGCATACTCTCCTTCCACCTCTTTATCCCTATTCTAGCCCCTTCCTTTACTATTGGATTGAGACTGACTTTACAGAATTCACCAGTTACTCTTGAACTGCGAGCTGAAGTGATTTCTGCACAGTTCTCATCTTCCTGGAACTCCTTGAAGCAGGAGACATTCCTAAAAATCTCTTTTCACAGGGCACCTGGGTGGCTCAGGTCAGTTAAGTTTCCGACTCTTGATTCAGGCTCAGGTCCTGGTCTCACATTTCATGGGCTGGAGCCTGCATCAGCCTCCGTGCTGACAGTGCAGAGTCTGCTTGTGATTCTTTCCCTCTCTCTTCTCGCTGCCTCTGTCTGTCTGTCTGTCTGTCTCAAAAATAAATAAATAAACTTAAAAAAACTAAAAAAAAAACCCAGAATCTCTTTTCATTAACACATGTTTTGTTTTGGCTTCAGTGATCCTGTTTTTAACTTGTTATATCCATTCTCTGATCACACTTTAACTTTCTTTCTGTTTTTTGGCTCATCTTGTAGATCCCACCGCTGCTAGTCCTAGATTCTTCCCATGTATGTTCTCTCATTTTCTTGGCCTTAGCTCTTACACCTCTATGGAAATGACACCCATATCCCTGACTCTAGCCCTGGCCACTCTCTTAGCTTTGGGTACATATATTCCATTCCTCTATGACTTCTCCATCATCTGCATGCTTTGAACCTTAAAAATAAGTCATTTTCCTTCTCTCCCAAGACTCTATCTCCCAATCTTAATATTATGTTTATATATCCAGTCAATCATGCTGTAATGTTCAGAGTATCTTTAATTCTGCTCTCCTTTTTCATCCTCTATATCCGTTTTCATAGTAATAAGCTATTCCCAGGACTTAAAGGCTGGGAAGAGGCTGATGTTACATATACAGTCTAGGAACACAGACTTCCCTCAAGACCTTACTCTTTGTAACCTTCCAGGTGGCCATCCTGGTACAGATTTCCTTTAGTATAGTGTAAAAGAACAAGGTCATAGGACTGAAGCTATCATATATGGCACATTGCTGTGAATTACAAAAGGTTGCTTATAAAATATATATTCTTTTATCAGAAAAATTTTCCTAATACTGATTTTGTAAGACATATGAAATTTATTGTTGCCTGTGGAAAATTTCTACAATAAGCATACCTATGTCATCTGTGCCCTTATGTGTTGTAAGAGGTCCATAACTTGCACAATCATACAGAGTAGCTCTAAGTATAGGGCTACATTGTTCAGATCCTGGCCTTAGAGTTTAGTAGCTATATAACCTTGGTAATTTACTTAGTCACTTTAAATTACAGATTCATGACCTATAAAAGGTGACTAATAACATTATCTCTTTCAGAGGTTCTAGAAGGGTAAAATAGGAAAAAAAAGGGTACAAGGGTAATTTAGGAAAAAATATATATATAATTAGAAAGTTCAAATTTACCTACAGATGTTCTCAGTCTACTGCTTCAGAGGCACAAATCATTAAACATGCCAGATTGTGAAATTCTTTACACTGAAGAGGAGATGAAACTACTGTTGTTTTTAACAGCTCACCCTATGTCATTGAAAATTTTGTCTTTGAGAATATTTCATTTAAGGACATTGTAAAAGAGCTAGAGGAGCAGTTGCCCTATTTTTCCAATGAGTAAATGTGTAGCTCAGAACCTAATGTTTCTACTTGAATGTTGCTGCGAGCTATTGGGACAAAACAATGAGAAGGCTTTTAAGGTACTACAAGAAAATGTCTTGACTTCATCATTTCCAACTTATGATTATATTTTATTTTTCTCCTATTTCAGGGTCAGCAAACTACAGGCCAGGGGCCACATCGAGCCCATGTATGGTTTTTGTAAATAAAGTTTTGTGGGGACACAGCTACCCACATTCATTTATGTGTTGTCTTGCCTGCTTTCCCACTGCAATGGTAGAGTCGTGTAGTTGTCACAGAGACCTGTTCGTCCACAAGCATAAAATATTTACCATCTGGCCCTTACATATAGAGTTTGCTGACCCCTGCCTTTTGATAGTTTTAAAATATTGCTTCAGTCAAACGTCCATTTTGCTCAATTCTACACGTAGAAAAAGAAAGATTGGATTGATCTGGAGTCTAGTGGGTCTTACTCTTTCCTCCAGAGTATCTTTTACTGATGAACAGTGGAAACCTAGGTGCATTGTGCTGCCTTAAAAGCATTCAGTTCCTTAGGTTTTACGAAAAATAAAACAAGACAAATGAAAAAACTCTAAGGCAGAATAACCTGTTCCTTTTCCCCAGACTACTGGCATTATCTAGAAAATGCTTCTTATACGAAATAAATATTTAATAAATACCTTTTCCCTTCTTTTGACATTAAAAAGCGATAGTAGGGAAAAGCCCGCTTAATATCAATGAACATCTATTTGATGACACAGTGAGTGACTTAGTTCACTGTTGAAAACAAATTTGGATTGAAACTTGGGGAATTCTGTTAGTACCTGTCTTGTTCATTAAAGCAAGTGGTTGAAACCATGCCTTTCACATGGGAAAATAATCTCTATTTTGCAAGATTTCTAATATAATAATGTATGTTAAAAACTTGATAAATGAGTATTTCTCAATTAATAGCTATTTTTATTTTAAAGATTAAGTTCATTATTTAAAATATATCAAATTATTTCAATTTGCCCTTCAAAAAGTCTACTTAATACTCAATTTCCTGTTTTTTTCCAATTACTTAATACCTTCTGTGTATTCTTATTCTTTAAAATGAATAAAAATGTAACCTTCCTCACCTTTTTTTACCTCCCACTTGAAAGAATTCTACAAAGAAGATTTATAATTTAGAACCATTTTTTTAATGTTTATTTATTTTTGAGAGAGAGAGAGAGAGAGAGAGAGAGCGCGAGCAGTGGAGGGGCAGAGAGAAAGGGAGACACAGAATCTGAAGCAGACTCCAGGCTCTGAGCTGTCAACATAGAACCTGACATGGGTCTTGAACTCGTGAACTGTGAGATCATGACCTGAGCTGAAGCTGGATGCTGAACCAACTGAACCACCCAGGTGCCCCTAGAAGATTTATAATTTAAAAGCTAGTTTTTAATAACTTTTGTGTGGTGTCATTTGGATGTGTCGATACACCTAAAGTTATAGTTGGTTATGAAGCCCAAGAATATCTACTAAGCCTTAAGAAATTTACTTCTTTGTCAAGCTTTCCAATGTCCTAAACCCATGGTTATGGATTGGGCCTTAACTGTAAGTACATTCTCCAAGAAGTTTGCTGTCGCTTAAGACATTCTTTGTAATGTGTTTTAGAGTCAAGTCATGAAAGTTAAATATTCTACTTTAACTGTGAAGCAGTTAAGAAATATTTGGGGATCCAATATAGAAAATTCCCAAAGTTAAGTGAAAATTGGAGCAGAAGGGAAATCCCTTTTTAAAAGAAGAAATTGATTTTTAAAAATATCATTTCCACTGATACCAAAATAGAGCTACAATCAAAGTACAACAGGATATATTTTCATATACAAGCATAGTTCAAAGCCATCTAGTTCTGGTTTCTGCTCCTATCACAGTTATGAGGACTCATTTTTGCTGGAAATCTAAGTATCTATAGAGTAAGTGTAGTTTGGGGGCAAATATAAGGGTTTTAAAGTTAGAATGTAGTCTGGATTCCTAAAATCTTCAGGACAATGTATCTTTCTTTTGAAAAGATACTTCAGACCAAAGTATAGTTTGTTGTTGTTCTTGTTTGTTTTTGTTTTTGTTTTGTTTTTTAATATTCTATTATAGGTCCTGTGAAGCTTAAAATTACCTAGTCTGGAGACTATAGTTTATCAGTACAGGGTTAAGGAAGAGATGTTTATACTCTTATTATACCAGGATCACTGCTCACCAAAACAAACAGCATATGCATGTGTACTAGAACTTGAAGTAATTGAAGCCAGCATGAAGTATTTATATACAGTAAGTGTAGTCTGAGAGGAACATACTTTGGGGAAAATTATAAGAAGTTAGGGTTGGAAAAGACAATCATGAGGAGCCACTCATCTCACAGTTTGTGGAAGGTGGAAATACTGGAGAAGTTTCAGACTTGTTGTGTGCACAACCCAGTTGGGAAGAGGCATATCAATCAACTGAATGATTAGACTTTGAAGTTTAAGGCCATTAGGGATTTGGAATATTAGAGATGAAAATTCTGAAGCATCAGCCAAGAATTTATTGAGTTGGCAATTCTGTGGGAAACTACAATACGATTCTAGGATATCTGACATATGAAGTAAAATTTGAGATGTTTTCTGATACTTGTCTTTTGTATCTTCATAGAGATATAAAAGTGTGGTGTTTTCCTTTTTGTTTTGAGAAACAAAGGATCAAGCCTCATTTTAAGGTTCATCTCCAAATTCCATGAATCAAAAGAGAAGACCTTAAAATAGGAGCTCTATTCAAGCTTCTTGTTTTGGTTAGGGGTTCAGGGCTCATAGAGTAGGAAGATGTGATCTATTTCCTGGAATTGATCACACCAATGGGTAGATTTTCTTTTTTTAATGTTTTAATTTAAATTCTACTTAGTTAACGTGCAGTGTAATATTAGTTTCTGGTGTACAATATAGTGATTTAGTATTTCCACACAACACCTGGCGCTCATCATGACACGTGTGCTCCTTAATCCCCATCACCTTTTTAACCACCCCCCCCCCCACCTCTCTTCTGGTAACCATCAGTTTGTTCTCTGTAGTTACAGGCCCGGGGGTTCCTGGGTGGCTCAGTCTGTTGAGTGCCCAACTTTGGCTCAAGTCATGATCTCATGGCTCATGGGTCCGAGCCCTAGGTTGGGCTTTGTGCTGACAGCACAGAGCCTGGTCTGGATTCTCTCTCTCCCTCTCTCTGCATCCCGTCCCCTTGCATTCTCTCCCTGTCTCTCAAAAATAAACATTTTTTTTAAAGAGTCTGTTTCTTGGTTTGCCTCACTTTCCCTTTTTTTTTCCCATTTTCTCATTTGTTTTGTTTCTTGAATTCCACATGAGTGAAAAAATTGTCTTTTTAAAAGAATTTTTATACCAGGATGATAAAAGGCTCTCATTTATTAAGGTGGCATGACTCATTAATTAATCAAACTTTGTCTTAGACTAGAAAGTAATAATGTGCTCACTAGTAACATTACCTCTGTTAGTAAGAGCTGTCTCATTCATAAACAACTAAAAGTAGGAGCCAAATAAATGATACTAAGTTGGATGTAAAACAAATTCAAGATCCTTAAACTGTAAGTGAACAGCACAAGCAATGTTAATCTTGGGATGTAAGCAATGATTGTATCAGGCCTCCTAAACCATCTGTGCATGAGTAAAGTGTTAGGAGCAGGTGAATTCACAACCATATCTGGGAAAAATGGCTTCAGATGAGACAAAAGGAAGAAAAATTTCACCTAAGCCACCAGAAGACATAATGACTCTGCCCTCCTGCACTCGTATCTCTAACATTGCACATCTTAAAATTTTTTTTAAGTTTACTTTTTGAGAGAGAGAGAAAGAGAGAGAGAGAGTACAATCAGGGAAGGAGTAGAGAGAGAGAGACAGAGACAGACAGAGGATCTGAAGCAGCCTCTGTGCTGAGAGCAGAGAGCCTGATGCAGGGCTCGGACTCAAACTGTGAGATGACCTGAGCTGAAGTCGGACACTTAATCTACTGAGCTACCCAGGGACCCCAGCACATCTGTCTTGATCATTCAAAATAGAAAATGTAAATCTCAGTTCAGGTTGAGCCATTGAACATGACCCTGTTCCTATGTTGACTATGTGTCAGAGATCCTTGGACAAACTCTCCTTTCCTTTCCTAAGGGTTTCATTGGAGATAAGTATACCCAACCCCTCCCCCCACCACCCTGCCATATATAAGAATAACAGTGTCATTTATTTTTTTTTATTTATTTTAAAAAAAATTTAACGTTTTATTTATTTTTGAGACAGAGAGAGACAGAGCATGAACAGGGGAGGGGCAGAGAGAGAGGTAGACACAAAATCGGAAGCAGGCTCCAGGCTCTGAGCCATCAGCCCAGAGCCCGACATGGGGCTCGAACTCACGGACCGCGAGATCGTGACCTGAGCTGAAGTCGGACGCTTAACCGACTGAGCCACCCAGGTGCCCCAACAGTGTAGTTTAAATCTTGTTATTTCGTTATCTTATATGGGATAAGGGGAGAATTGTCCTTGTTCTGCCTCCCATGAAATTAGTCACCAAAGTGAAATACTGGTGCCAGAGAATCCAAAAGCAGCATCATTGGGTGAATATAGCAGCATAAAAAGCCATAAATTTAATCGCCTCTGTGTGTACCCTTTGTCTTCTCAATTGTACTCTATTACAGTCAAAATGGATCTTTATTGATTTAGTTAATGCCTCTTTATATTTTGGCATCTGCATCTGATTTCATATTTTCTTAGGAGAAAAAAAATAACTTCCCCTTAGAGTGGCTATATAAATGATCAAAATAAATGAATGAGTTTTAGAAATCGAATGCTCTCTTTTCTGTCCTCTTTCTATTGCTTTTCAGCAGTCATCTCATGAGATTAAATGGTATGTAGAATATTACTTGGGTGCAATCTTGCCTTGTCACAAGAAATTGTCAATCCTCGAAGTTCAATTTTGTGACAGAATATTTTAGTTGATTAACTTGTCAGGTCTGCTGTAAATAACAAAATATACTGAGTTCTTAAGGAGAGGTTTATAATGCTCCTGCATGAAAATATTGAATAGTAAAAATATGTCTGGAAAACATATTTTTTTTCTCCCCAACTCATCACATGATTTCCTCCCTTAATTAAACACACACGCACACAAACACACACACACACACACACACACACACACACACACACACACACACACACGGAGTTCGAAAATGCCAACTCTGCTTTTTTAATTGACCAGAGGAAAAGCCAGTGTTACCTTCCTGCATCTTACTGAATCCACCGAACGCTCTCCAGTCCTCATCTGGTTTGCTGTCTGTAGTGCTGCACACTTTTACTCAGTCTCCTTCCTTGCACATATCTTCTCCTTTGCTTCCATAATGTCATACTCCCTTGGATTTGCCTGATTTCTTGGTTTCTCTACAATCTCCTTTGCTGGTTCGTTTTCCTCTGCCCATTCCTTAAATGTCTGCATTTGCTTCAGGGCTCTGTTGTTACTAGTCTCTCCTCTCATTTTCCCACCTCTTCTACCTTCTGAGGTGTAGCTAAGTCTTTAACAGCCCAGGTCATGTAAACCAACTACTCAGATTTTATCATGTGCGTTAGTTTTCTATGCTGCGTAACAAATAATACAAACTTTATGGCTTAAGACAGACCTCATTTAGTATTTTACAGTTCGCTGGGTCAGAAGTCTGGGTGGGTTTCAATTGGGTCCTCTGCTCAGGGTCTCACAGCCTGAACTCAAGCTGTTAGCTAGGACTGAGGGCTCATCTGAGGCTTGAGGTCTCTTCTGAGCTCACTGGTGTTGGCAGAATTTAATTTGTTGTGGCTATAGGGCTGAATTCCCCATTTTCTTGATGGCTGTTTGCCAAGGGCAGTTCTTAGCTCTTGGAAGCTGATTGCAATGCTCTGCCATGTGGCCCCCTGCATATGTCCTCTCACGCTTTTAATCTCTGGTGGCAGGGAGGACCTCATTTCCTCTGAAGGGATCGACTGATGAGGCCAGGCCCACAAAGCTCTCCCTTTTGGTTTTGATTAACTCAGAGTCAACTCATTAATAACTAAATCATGAGAATTATATCCCATCACATTTACAGGTTCTGCCCTACACAGGACAGGACATTGTACAAAGTGTGAACATCATGAGTTGGGCATGTTGGAGGCCATCTTAGAATTCTGCCTGCTATACCCTAGTTCTGCCATTTACTAAGTCTGTGAATTTGGGCAAATTCTATAATTTCTTTGTGCCTTGGTTTTCTCATCTTTAAAATGGGATGATAAACAGAGTACTCTTTATGGGGTTATTGTGAGGATTAACTGGATTGAAACATGCGAAACAGAACAGTGACTGATACATAGTAAGAGTCTGCAAAAATTCTGTTATCATTGGGGTGCCTGGGTGCCTCAGTCAGTTGAGCATCTGACTTTGGCTTAGGTCATGATCTCATAGTTCATGAGTTCAAGCCCCTGTGTCGGGCTCTGTGCTGACAGCTCAGAACCTGGAGCCTGCTTCAGATTCTCTCTCTCTCTCTCTCTCTCTCTCTCTCTCTCTCTGCCCATCCCTCACTCACACTCTGTCTCTTTCTCTCTCTCAAAAATAAATAAACATTAAAAAAATGGAGACACCTGGTTGGCTCAGTCGGTTGAGTGCCCAACTCTTGGTTTTGGCTCAGGTCATGATCTCTCAGTTTCGTGAGTTCAAGCCCTGCATTGGGCTCTGTGCTGACAGCTTGGAGCCTACTTGGGATTCTCTCTCTCCATCTTTCTTTGCCCCTCTCATGCTCACACTATCTCTGTCTCTCTCAAAATATAAATGAATAAACTTGAAAAAATTCAGTTATCATTATTACTCTATTTTCTCCCCATCCACTCTCATGGCATCAGTGTTACTGATATTCCTATGACTTCCAAATTTATGTCTCCAGTCAAGATCTCTGAGCTTTAGACACTTAAAATATCCTAATTCATATCTACACTTGTATATCTGATAAGCAATCTAAGTACAATTTGCCTAAATCTAAGCACATGATTTCACTTGCAAACCTGATCCTGGCTAGTAATTCTTATCACAGTAAATAGTACTCCTTCATGAAGTTCTATACACTCCCCAAATTCTTCATATTTTCCTACTATGCATTCATTCAAAAAACATTTTTTTGGAGTATCTACTGTGTGCAAAGTATTGTGGCAGAGGATATAATGGTCAATAAAAATTGAGGTCTCTACCTCATGTAGTTTACAATCAAGTGAGAGAGACAGATTATAATCTATCGCTCCAAACTTATTAAAACAAACCAATTTTATCAATGTATTTTGCAAATATTCTAGTCCAAGGCACTGTCTTTCTTTCCTGAACTAGAGCAATAGCCTTTCAACTGGGTTTCTACGTTCACTCATCCTCTACTTTCTCTTTCCTCACCAGAGCTACCATCTTCAAGATCACACTACCACACTCCTGTGTGTAAACCTTGCAGTGGCCTCCTGTAGTCTGTAAGATAGAAACTCATCTTCCTCATAGCCTGCTATGGCCCTGCATGACCTCGCCAGCTTTATGCACCCCTACACACTGTTCCATTCCTGTTTCTGCTTTAACAGCCTTCTTCCTGCTTCTCAACACTGCCACACTTGTCCTGCCTCAGCACCTTGCACCTGCCTGTCCTTCTAAAATGGGCATTCTCTCCTTCTTGACAACTCTATCTTTACCTGGTAACTCTCAGCTCAAATTTTATCCTTCTCCTTTATCCTCCCAGTTTACTAAGTGAGGATCCCCACTGGAGTCAAGGTACTTTATGAGTCTTCTTCATGACATTTAATGTGGTACATAGTTATGTATGAAGTTGAGTCATTACCTGATTAATATCTGCTGTCATTCTTGGAGAGGGGTGTTTGATGCAAGATCTAAAAGATGAGCTTCAGCCATATGTAGAGCTAGGTTTTACACCTATGTTTTGTTTATGAGGGAATATGACATGGGCTGCATTTTAAATGGAAAGGCTATTCTCACAATGTGTATTTGATGGGACAAGTTTTCTACCTCTGTGTCTATTCAGCCCAGCTTACCCTAACAGTATTTGAGAGGAAACATTTGTGGTTATGAGGGGTACTAAAGACCTGGACAAGAATGTGAAAATATTCTGTAAACTGTAAGACTTAACACAGAATTTTTATTGCATTTACTGTTGTTAATATCACCGAAGTATCAGTTTATCCAAAACCTGAGCTATGTTTAATTTAATCCATTTGATTTTACCCATATATTTGGTTTCCTCTGTGAAATGTTTTAGATTTACCTGTTTTTTCCCCTTAAGTTTGTGTGTATGTGTACGTATTAGTGTACTATCAATATGTATACATACATATGTAATGTGCACACACAAACACAGTATATACAATGTGGGTATGGTGTATATACAGGCTTCTCTAAAATATATTCCAATCTAGTGTTCAGTATCATAAAATGGGACCAGCTCAGCAGCTATTACCCTGTTTTATTTAAAATGTTTATTTTTAGTTCAATTTAATGATGGTGAATAACAGGATATTTGGACTCTGAGCCATCAATAGGCTTTGCAAACAATGAAAAAATCAAATCCCTTTAACTTAAAAGTGCTTACTGATTTTATAAATGTATTTTGCAAATATGCTAAAATTTTACTGTGATGGTGAAAGCAACAAACAAAAGCTTGTAGAGGATTAAAATGCAACTTTTTTTTGTAGAAAATGTTAAAAATCATTGCTCAAGTAGCAATACCTTTGTCTTCAAGCTAATTGACTATAATTTCATAATTATTGATTTGTAGATATCCAATTTGGATCATTTCTGAAGCTGAATTCAGAACAATCTTAAGGTAAGGTGTTTACTTAGAGAAAGAGATTGTGTGTGTGTGTGTGTGTGTGTGTGTGTGTGTTACAGAATAAAAAAATCTGATATTGAAAATGATACTGATTCCATTTTAACTTATAATATTTCTCAACTTAAAAAATATATCAAAACATATGATAAATGTCCTCTAAGTATCCTTTCTGCAAATGCCCATATGAGCAAATCACTGAAAATATACAAAACAATTAGAGTACAATTAATACTAAATAGTGTAATGCTCAATGTTGCTGAGTTAATAGATGTTGGAATGAGCTATCAGATGTGGGCTGAATAATAGGGACGTATCATGGAATTAATAGTAATAACAGTAACAATAACACCAACAGCAATAATAATACTATTTACTTATCATTATAATCCAGTCTACTAAATACTTTATAAAAATGCTTTATGTCATACAATCTTTACAAATTTCTGAAGCCAAAGTATTATTATTCTCATTATTATTGTTAATATCATTTTATAATCAGAAACCCGAGGCATGTCTAGAGTCATGTAGCTGGTGAGTGGCATGGTTACCAGCTGAGGTCTATACCACAGCAAGTTTTGGTTTCCTACCACTATATAAACTGCCTGGGGAAGGTAAGAGTTAAGCAGCATGTTGTGAACTTTGGATTCAGAAGAGAATGAGAAGGGAAGTTTTTGCAGTATGAAGGCCACTTAACAAAAATGTGAAAGGTGATCTAGATATTCCCTGTGCTTGAGTGACAAGTTGGAATGAAGAAAATTTGAGGAAAATGTAATGAAAATTGTGTAGCCAGAGCAGATGGAGCTTATGGACATATTTTGGTGGATAAATACCGAGTGTTCCAGTTTCATCTTTATTGCCCTCTACCCGAAAACTACTAATCTGGATTTTTGCTATTATAGTTGAGTACAGTAATCTACAATCTGGTCAGGGTAGCCAGTTAAAAAAAAATCAATTAGCAATAAAATACTAGAATTAGGAAGGATCATTGAAAATTACGTAGTCCTGTTAAAGCATGAAATGGCAGCCTACTCCTGATAGAGGCGTTAGAAACAGAGAGGCATGCTATTACCAAAAGACACGAAAGTAAACAAATATTACAGGTCTTCATGGTAGATTAGATAAAAGGAATAAAGGGGAATGAAGAGCAGAGATGGTTTCAAGTTTATTATAGCAAAAAAGAAAAACTACAAAACTGATGAAAGGGAAATATTTTGAGACAACAGAGTAAGTTTGATTTTTCTTTCTTGCATCCAAAATGTCAATGGAGCCCCATATTCATATATCCTATAGGACACAGAAAATTACATGAAGAAAACAGGTGAAGATTGGGTTCTAATATCATTAAATGTATTTTTTAAGAGGCTGTAGAGTGGATGATAACTGTGGAAGGATTAGTATAAAAATAGAAGCACATGGGCTGATTTTTTTCTTTAGTTTTCATTTTCTTTTTAAATTTTTAAAAAGTTTTTAATTTTAATTCCAGCATAGTTAATATACAATGTTATGTTAGTTTCAGCTGTATAATATAGTGATTCAACAATTCTATATAGTACTCTGTGCTCATCATGATAGGTGTACTCTTAATCCCCATCACCTATTTCACCCATTCCCCTACCACCTCTCCTCTGGTAACCATCAGTTTGTTCTCTAGCTAAGAGAACAATACTTAAGGAGTGTTTCTTGATTTGTCTCGCTCTCTTTTTTTCCTTTGCTAGTTTGTTTTATTTCTTTAATTTTGCATATGAGTGAAATCATGTGATATTTGTCTTTCTCTGACTTATTTTGCTTACTCTCTAACTCTTTCCATGTCATTGCAAATGGCAAGATTCCATTCTTTTTCATGGCTGAATAATATTCCATTATATGTATATCCTGCCTCCTCTTATCCACTTATCTATTGTTTGACACAGGGTTGCTTCCCTAATTTGGCTATTGCAAATAATAATACAATAAACAGAGGGGTGCATGTATCCCTTTGTATTAGTAGTTTTGTATTTTTTTGGTAAATATCCAGTAATACAATTACTAGACCATAGGGTAGTTTTATTTTTAACTTGTTAGGGAACCTCCATAATCTTTTCTACAGTGGTTGCATCAGTTTGCATTTCCACCAACAGTGAATGAGAGTTCCTTTTTCTCCACATCTTTGCAAACACTTGTTATTTCTTGTGTTTTTAATTTGAGCCATTCTGAGAGGTGTTAGGTAATATCCCATTGTAGTTTTGATTTGTATTTCCCTGATGATGAATGATATTGAGCATCTTTTCATGTGTCTGTTGGCCATCTGTATGTCTTCTTTGGAGAAATATCTGTTTGTGTCTCCTGCCCATTTTTATTTGGATTATTTGGTTTTTGGGTATTGGGTTGTGTATGTTCTGTATATATTTTGGATACTAACCCTCTGTCGGATATGTCATTTGCAAATATCTTCTCCCATTCCATAAGTTACCTTTTAGTTTTGTTGATTGTTTCCTTTGTTGTGCAGATGCTTTTTATTTTGATGTAATTCCAATAGTTGATTTTTGCCTTTATTTCCCTTGCCTCAGGAGACCTCTAGAAAGAAGTTGCTATGGCTGATGTCAGAAAAATTACCACCTGTGCCCTTTTCTAGGATTTTTATGGGCTCAGGTCTCACATTTAGGTCTTTAATCCATTTTGAACTTATTTTTGTGTATGATGTAAGAAAGTAAAGTGGTCCAATTTCATTCTTTTGCTTGTATGTAGATGTCCAGATTTTCCACTACCATTTGTTGAAGAGACTTTCTCCCATTATGTATTTTTTCCTCCTTTATCAAAGGTTAATTGACCATATAACTGTGGATTTATTTCTGGGTTTTCTTTTCTGTTCCATGGATATATGTGTCTATTTTTGTGCCAGTACCATGCTGTTTTGTTTGCTACAGATTTGTAATATAATTTGAATTCTGGAATTGTGATGACTCCAGTTTTGTTTTTCTTTTTCTTGACTTTGACTATTCAGGGTCTTTTGTGGTTCCGTTCAAATTTTATGATTCTTCAAGTCCTGTGAAAAATGCTGTTTGTATAGGGATTGCATTATATTTGTAGGTTGCTTTGGGTGGCATAAACATTTTAACAACATTTGCTCTTCCTCCATGTGCATGGAATGTCTTTCCATTTCTTTGTATTGTCTTCTGTTTCTTTCATCAGTGTTTTATAGTTTTCAGAGTACAAGTCTGTCACCTCTTTGGTTAAGTTTATTCCTCAGTATTTTATTCTTTCTGGTGTAATTGTAAATGGTATTGTTTTCTTGATTTCTCTTTCTATTGTTTCATTATTAGTGTATAGGAGTGTAAACGATTTCTGTACATTGATTTTGTATCCTGTAACTTTACTGAATTCATTTGTCAGTTCTAGAATTTTTTTTTTGGTGGAATCTTCAGGTTTTCTATATGTAGTATTATGTCATCTGCAAATAGTGAAAGTTTTACCTCTCCCTTACCAATTTGGATGCCTTTTGGGGGCTGATATTCTAAACACCATTTTCAGTTGAACATTTAAAAAATAAAATACAACTATGTAATGCTGAAAAATGCATGTGAGATAATGCAACCTGATAATAGTCCGACCTTCTATGCCTAATTCTAAACTTATAAACTTTTTGTTTGTTTGGGATTTCTTTGGCAATATAATGTTGATTTTTTTAACTAGGTAAATGCAAATTACTTAAAACTCAACTCTGGAAAACATTTATTTTAAATGCTGACAATATTGATTGCCTTTCATTGAGTATTATCTTGTTAATTATGCTTCAGGTAAAATACAATTTAAAATCACTTTTATTTCAGAATGAAAACATCCATTGTGTAATGAAATATGTGAATTAGACGATAAACAGGAAGAGAAAGAACGAGAACAAGCTCAACCTAGGCTACAAGTTAATTCATTTGGAGTGAAGTCTGATTAAGGCTGGCTTACAATACTATAATATTTTTTATAATACCATAACTGTTTTTTCCTAGGATTAGTAAAAAAAGGACAAGTTGAAATGATATGTACTACAGAATTATAAACTTCTTACATTTTACTAACCATTTTCACTCATAGGTTAAATTCATCAAATATTAATTCAGGACCTAAATTTAGTGTTAAATTCTGGGTCTACCACATTTTCAATAGATACAGTTCCTCTTTTCAAGATGCTCAGAGTCTAGTTTAAAAAAAAAACAAATATGTAAACAAGTTATTATAGTATAGTGTAATTCCTTGCCATAGAAGCAAAAGGATAGGATTACTTCTGATTCAGTGGATCAGGACTGCTCATAAATATCAGCAAGGGAATGTGGAGCTTCATAAGCCTGAAAGAAGATATACTTCTGAAATTTGGATTTAAGCTTAATCATGTTTTAGAAAACTCTAATGTTAGTGCAAAAACTAACAGTAGGCTTTGAATTTCTTAGAATTTGATTCTCAAAGACTGTGATTTTTTTTTTTTTTGTTTTGATTGCAGTCTGGAGGAGAGTCTTCATATAATGGACCATCTATTTTTAGCAAGTAGGGATTTAACATGTGAAACATATTGCCTGCGATTTGCTACTGATTTTCCTTGACAGCCTTACTATCAAGAATGTTACTTGTTAAATGCATTAAGAAGCTGACTGGGAAAGCTATCACTTTGTTAACAGTTTTACTTAAGTAATAAAACCTTTGTTATATAAGCAATGGGATGTATTATTTCAATTTATAAAAATAAAGTTGGATAGGTTTTAAAAAATAGGGAGACAGTTCCTTTTCTGGCAGTTGTTAAATGAAAAACTGTAAAAATATAACTACGAAACCCTTCTTTTAAAATGCTTTTCTGAGATGGTAGGAAAGTAAAGACTCTAAAGAGGATAAAAACAAAGCAAAAGCAGCAACCCTCAGAGGAAAGCAAGACCAAAGCTGGGGAGACAAGGTGAAGTCTAGGGCTAGTCCAAGTTGGAGTGTGATAGATGGTTTCTCAGGAAACCAGGATCCTCAAGGAAAACGGTAAGAGTAAGGATGCACAAGAAACCCACCACTGAGAAGGTGCATCCAAAAATTGCCTATCTAGACTTTGACACTGAGTGAAGTGACACAGATTTGCCCTTAGAATTCAGAACTTTTGGTCAGCGTTCACTGGGATTTGGTGGCAGATTCACTGGTGTGATCCAACATATTTCATCCAATAATTTAGAATGTTTCTGGATTCACAATTGGTGGGAGGAAGCAAAAGAAATAATTTGCCACACGAATCTAAATTCAACATTTTCAAGATAAATTTCTAGAGAAATTAGTTAACAAGTCAAAACTACAAAACATAAAGAATAAAATGGATTTAAAAGAAGGCTGGAAAAAGCCATGACAGAAGATACAGTTTTAAAAGGTATATTATGCTACAATGAGCAGATTTGGAAGAAAAATATGTTTAATACTGTATTAATTTTCTATTGTTTCCATACCAAATCACCACACACTAAGTGTCATAACACACACAGATTTATCAGGTTACATTTCTATAGATCAGAAGTCTAAAACGAGTGTCACCAGATACAAAGTATATAGCCAGGATGCATTTCATTCTAGAAGCTCCAGAGGAGAATTGAATTGGTTTCCTGTTCACTTGGCTTCCTGGCAGAATTCAGTTCCTTGTGGTTGTAGGACTGAGCTCCTTGTTTTGTTGCTGGCTCTAAATTGAGGATTTCTCCTAGCTTCCAGTTGTTATCTCATGCCTTGCATTGGTCCCACCTCCCCTGTTTGTTTTTTTTTTTCCAAAGCCAGCAACAGCAGGTTGAGATCTTCTCACATCCTATCACTCTGACCCCTTTCAGTTCAAGTTGGCAGTATCTTTGGTTGTATAAAATTCTCTAGAACTCTGTGGGTGTTCCGTGGATGGAAGGATTCTATGGAGGATTCACCCTATTAGACAAGAGCCTCACCAACAGATCTTAACAAGAAAATCTCTTCACTATTTTTGGCTTTGGCTGAGATGGCTGAGGGTGTCTATGATCACTTCCTGAATCTCTTTAAAGAGTCTTTTTTTGCTACAGAATACTTTGCTCTCTTGGTTTTTCTGAAGAATATTAGAAAACTAATCACTTAGTTTTAAATAAAAATTGCATTAAAATAATCTTTTCATTTTAGCATCTTTGCATATTTGGGATACAGATAGGTTAAGAATTTCCAAAATCCTCAAGCCCTGGTTCCTTTTTGTTTAACAGCTTCTCCTTCTATTTATCTCTCTCCCCTCGCATTTTACTCTAAAGAGAAAAAAAAATCAGCCTGCACCTTCAACATTTTGCTTGGAAATCTTTTCAGCTAAATAATCAAATTTATTGCTTACAAGTTCTGCTTTCCACATAACTGCATGACACAGTTTTGTACCACTATGGAAAAAATTCCTTTCGTCTGGTTTCCAATAACATGTTTTCATTTCCTTCTGAGCCTTCAACCAGCAGCATGCTTAAAACCTACATTTCTGTTTAGTCTGTTCATGACCATTTATGTTTTCTTCTGAGAAAATATAGAATTTCTCTGTAATGCTTGCACTTCCTTCTGAGCCCTTGTGGACAGTCTTTAAAGCCCTTCTTTCTGCTAACAGTCTATTCAAATAAATGTCAGCTTCCTCCCCCCACCTGCCATGCTTCTCAGAATTCTTCTAACCTGTGCCTGCTGCCTGATATCAAAAATCAGTGCCACAGTTTTAGATATTTGTTACAGCAACACCTCACTCCTGATACTGAAATCCATATTATTTTTCTACCGCTGCTAACAAATGACTACAAACTTAATGGTTTAAAACAACACAAATTTATTATTTTACAGTTTTCTAGATTAGAAGTCCACTATAGTTCTCAATGGATTCAAACTTAAGAGTGGCAGAAATATATTCCTTTCTGGAGGCTCTATGGGAGTATTAGTTTCCTGCTCATTCAAATTCCTGACCGAGTTCAAATCCTTATGACTGTAAGGACTGGGTCCCATTTTATTGATGATTATAAGCTGAAGTTTGTTCTTGGCTTCTAGGGGCTGCTGCATTTCTTGGCTCATGCACCCATCCTTACCTTTCAAAAGCCAACAACAGTGGGCTGAGTCCTTTGCGCTTTTCATCTCTCTGACCAATATTTCTGCCTTCCTCTTCTGCTTTTAAGAACTCATGTGATTAGACTGGGACAATCCGGACTTTTAGGATAATCTTACCATCTCAAGTAAGCTTACACTGATTACATCTTCAAAGTCCCATTTGCCATGTAAAATAATATACTCACAGATTCCGAGGACTAGATCACAGGCATCCGGTGGGGGGGTGGGGCGTGGGGAAGGGGGATATTATTCCAACTATCAAAAGTATATTTATTTTTTTTAATTTTTTTTTAACGTTTTTATTTATTTTGGGGACAGAGAGAGACAGAGCATGAACGGGGAAGGGGCAGAGAGAGAGGGAGACACAGAATCGGAAACAGGCTCCAGGCTCTGAGCCATCAGTCCAGAGCCCGAGGCGGGGCTCGAACTCCCAGACCACGAGATCGTGACCTGGCTGAAGTCGGACGCTTAACCGACTGCGCCACCCAGGCGCCTCCAAAAGTATATTTAAAGAAATGTTTGTGGGGTGCCTGGGTGGCTCAGTCTGTTAAGCGTCCGACTTCGGCTCAGGTCATGATCTCACGGTCCGTGAGTTCGAGCCCCGCGTCGGGCTCTGTGCTGACAGCTCAGAGCCTGGAGCCTGCTTCCAATTCTGTGTCTCCCTCTCTCTCTTATCCTCCCCCGTTCAGGCTCTGTCTCTCTCTGTCTCAAAAATAAATAAACATTAAAAAAAATTAAAAAAAAAGAAATGTTTGAAAATATGAGCAAGAAACTAGAGAGTGTAAAATGAGAAGTAATTTTGGAAAAGAATCTAATAGAAACATGTTATTACCAAAACTATAAACTTAACAGTTTAGTAGGACTGACCCAGCTAAAGAGAGAATTAGTGATCATCCAAAGAAATGGCTATCAAAGAGAGAAACATTATAGGGAGAAAACAAAAAGGTAGAATTTACCAGAGAGAAAATAGACCATGGAATGGATGATGAGCAGAATAAAGATATAATGTATGTAATTGGTATTCTCAATGGAGAAAATAGAAACAAGGAAAAGGAGATATTTGAAGAAGCAATTGCAGAGAATTTTCTAGAATTGTTGAAAAATACTTAATTGTCATATCCTGAAAGTCCAAGGAAACTGAAAGAGCATAAATTACAAGAAAATTACATCTGAACACATAAAAATTAAACCACAAAATCCCAACAATAAAGAAGAATTGGCAGGAGTTAGAAAAACAACTGCTAAAGGAAGGGCAGTTAGGTTAATGATTGACTTCTAAATAGCTAAAATGCAAGCCAGAACTTTTGGGATATGGGATCTATTTAGAAGATTCCCTTTCTCTGGGAACAGCTTCTACCTCATTCTACCTACTTTTATCTTCCAGTTATATGTTATTGTGAAGGCCTTCTTTGCATTTCTTCACTCAGCTCTTATTTATTTTCATTTTTTTAAATGTTTATTTATTTTTGAGAGAGAAAGACAGAGTGCAAGCAGGGGAGGGGAAGAGAGATAGAAGGAGACCTAGAATCCAAAGCAGGCTCCAGGCTCTGAGCTGTCAGCACAGATCCTGACGTGGGGTTTGAACTCACAAATTGAGATCATGACCTGAGTCGAAGTTGGCTGCTTAACCTGGTTGGCCACCCAGGCACCCCTCTTCACTCAACTTTTAAATACTGTGTAACATTTCCAATATCTAACAAATATGAGCATAAATAAATGTGTGATATTTTTAACTACCCATTAATTCAACAGATATCCATTATCAGCTCACTGTGATGCTCCCTATACCCCAGATTCTACTCTAGGCACTAGGGATATTAAAAAAAAAAAATCTATCCTTCTGTCGTAGTATCTATTTATATCAATTTTTTTATCAATTATAAGTTATGAGTATAGCCATACCATTATTATTACTTGTAAGGTGACTTCTCTCATTTGTCATTTAAAATCCTTTACATTTTTATAACTTTTAATTTTTTTTTAATGTTTTTATTTATTTTTGAGACAGAGAGAGACAGAATATGAGCAGGGGAGGGGCAGAGAGAAAGGGAGACACAGAATCCAAAGTAGGCTCCAGGCTCTGAGCCGTCAGCACAGAGCCCGACGCGGGGCTCCAACCCACGGACCGTGAAATCATGACCTGAGCCGAAGCCAGATGCTTAACCGACTGAGCCACCCAGGCGCCCCTATAACTTTTATGCTAGATGATTTTTCAACAATTCTGTGGACTCTCCCTAAATGCTACAGTTCAGTAGGACTTAGTGGCTATCATCAATGAAAAGTAATTTGTTTAGCACCAAATTTGTGCTCACTATTCTGTTTGGCATTTTTTGAACACTGGGAAAAGTTGTAGAGCTCTAGTGTATCTCTCAGTGTCATTAAAGCCTATTTATTGTAGTACATCTTGGCAGACTCTCCTTATTGTTATTTCTGTTAACACATCTGAATTATTTTGGATGTTTAATAACTTGAGTTCCTCATCAATTATATTAGAATGAATTATAGAATACATATTAAAAGCTATTGCTTTATTTTTCAAGCATGACTAATGTAGGAAAATCTCATGACTTTCTATTCCATTTCATCAGAACAAGAACTCCTTATTCAATAAAAGGAAATCCAAGACGACACAGGGGATTTAGTGTCTGAGATTCGATGAAGAATAAAATAAAATGACTGTAACTTTTCATAATGAAAACATAAGCTTTATTTTCTTTCTGAGTTGCACAGTGCCATTTATCTGGAGTTTAAGAAAACATTTTACTAATTATTAGTGAATAATTATTTACTGGGTCTTACTAGATATATAGTTATATCTGGAAAATCCATAATTTCTTATGACATTTCTTTTGTAGAGGGCAAAATATTAGTGTCAAACAGAATTCATTTCAATCCTAGCTTTGCAATAATAGCTATGATACCTCAAAGTATATATCTTCTCTGAAATTTTATATCACCATAATAAAACAAACAAACAAAAAAGTGGACATCAAATGCAGTCATGTCTCTTTTATTTATTTATTTTTTTTTTTATATAACTCTAAGTTGGCATGCCTGTATTAGCAGGAAGCCCAATGTCTGCATCTTGAGGTCCTTTCCACACCCACTTCCATTGCCCAAGATTCCCAGAGGACTATTCCATCAAATATGGGCTGCCCTGCTTCCAAATCCCAAGCAGAAAGAACAAAGTACATCTGCTGCTTTCTGTCCCTACACACAGAGATGCTATGGAAAACTGGTTCCCCGGCTCAGTCCAGCTGATGATTTTGCACCGCTACTGGGATGTCCTGCCCGAAACAAATTTCTGCACTCTCTTGGGCTTCATAATTCCATCTGTCAGCTAGAAGAAGCTCAGGCATTGTTCCTGTAATGTCCACTGTCATACCATGTCCAGGAAAGGAGAAAGTTTGCCAGCCTCAGCCTTTCCTCAGGAATATCTAAACCGTGGTTCTAAGCTTGGGTCAGGGCCATGTTCTCCCTCACCTCATGGTGATCTCTTTGAGGGTCCTGGTATCCTTTCCTGCCCCCAACCTCAAACAGGAACAGGAATCCTTCAAAGAGGTTCCAATAACGTTAAGTCACAAAAGGATCGTTCCCCAACCCTAAATAACCTCTTGGAAAGTCTATTCAGTGACCCTCTCATAGAGGAGTGAGCCATAATTTAGCAGATCATGAAAGGTCCTATTGTTAACTTCTCAAGGGAAATAAGTATCTACTAGGGACAAATAAAATGGCTCTTTAAAAAGTTCTTTCTAGATGATTTTTTAAGTTCACTAGAGAAGCTTCTCTTCCTTTTAGGTTCTGCCTCATGAGTTATGTCATGAGAATTAATGAGGTGACATATAAAGCACCTATCAGTACCCACTACATAGTAGAGGCGTTAATACATTTTAATTTACTCCTTTGTTTGTATTCTTAAATTTTAGTCTAAACCTTTATTGTTATTTTCTTTTTTCATATATATATGAAAAAATAAAATTATTTATATATATATATATATATATATATATATATATATATATATATATATCCCAAATGAGATTACAAAACATTTAAGGGAAAAGAATTATATCTTGTGCATCTTTAAAATTGTTTTTTTTAAATTTTTGTTTATTTTTGAGAGAGAGACAGAAAGTGAGCAGGGGAGGGCCAGAAAGATGGAGACAGAGAATCTGAAGCAGGCTCCAGGCTCTGAGCTGTCAGCACAGAGCCGGCCACGGGGCTCAAACCCATGAACTGTGAGATCATGAGCTGAGCCGAAGTCAGATGCTTAACTCACTGAGCCCCCCAAGTGCCCCATATCTTGTGAATCTTTAAAACCTCCATAGATTATTCAGCACAATGCCCTATAAATATCAATTGCTATGTAATTATTGATTTAGTGATTACTTTGAGATTGATTTTTCCATATGTAGATAACATAATCAGCTTTTTAAATTTCCTGGTATGATTTTCTGCTGTCATACTTATGTTATTATTCTGAGCAGAAACTTGGCAATGAAGGGAGATGAAATTCTAATCCATATATTTGCATTTTGATTACTGAATCACCTGTCAATAACACTTAAATTGCTTAGAAATTATCACGAACACTTGAAATGATGGAGTTCTTTCTCAGAAATGGTGAGACAAGAATATATTTGTATGTATTGCAGTGGAAAGAATCTAAAAAAACTTAAATTTGAATTTTAGATCTCCACTGACACCTGTAAGAGTATAGGCAAGCCATTTAATTGCTCCTCATGTGACAAAATGGGGTGGCAATTAAAAGATTTTTATAACAATTAGAGAAAACATGTTTCTAATAGGAGTGATTTAACTTAAAAATGCACTTATTTTGAAAAAATTTGGAAAATGAGAGCAATAACTCATAGTGTCACATGTCCGAGATAAGCTTTTATTAACATCTTGAGATATTTTGAAGTCATGTGTACCTAATATTTAACATTCATTGTTTTCACTTCATCTTGTGCTGATTTTTGAAACTTTCCATTGTCACAAATTCTTCAAAAACATCACTTTAACGTTATACCTTATATAATTTGGCCATTTCTCCTGGCTACATAAATTCTTTTTCTAATGTTTCACTTAAAAATAATTTTTATTTTAACATGCTTTAAATAGTCCCATATTTGTGTATATTTTTTTCAGAACATAACCTATGAAAATTTGTAAGATTCTGACTTTTTATATAATTACACCCTTGATATTTACTACTTTAACATTGCTTGGTCCGTCTAAACTTGAAATAGCTCCACAGATCCATGACTTGTAGACAGCTGTTATTTTGCAGAAGTTCATACTTTGCTGCCCAAGGCTATTGTCAATTACAGGTACTTAATCTATTGTGTGAGTCTGGGGGCTTCATGTTCCCTTGTATTCAGCTTAATTGATCTCTCTGCTCCATGGTCCACGTTAATCTCTCCTTATCATGGTGTTATAATAGATCCATAGTTTTCCTAACATAAACCATCCTTTTACCCAAAAGAGTATTCATTTAGGTCGTTCTGGAGCTTGATTTGCTAGGGTTTTATTTATTACCTGGCGCCTATGACCGCATCTATATTTTTTCCATCTTATCCTTTGGTAGATTTGGTATCAGAGCTGGAATTCTAGGTTTATACAATGAAAGTGGTAGCTTAATTATATTCTATATAGTGTAATGGAAACCTGGGAAAATAAAAGTTAAATGTAACAACTAACTGTCATAATTTAACCCAGTAGCTAATATTTTAGGTGACAGAATCAGCATTTGAACCGATTACAATTATAATACCGAGTTCAAACCAACAAGATGAAATATTTCAGAAATAAATACAAAATGTCCTCTTTTACACTTGAAAGTAGAATTCTATAAATACAGGGTAGTAAGGATATGACTGGACACCAGTTGTACATTTGGGAAGAGAAAAGTGTTATATGCAGCACCACAGTTCACCAGCTGTGAATGAAGCTAGTGTCGATTACATTGTGCTCATAAAGCAGAAAGAGAGTGGCACTTTCTCACCATATTTCTGAGGTTCTTTCACAGCTAGAAATTCCAGGACATGAAAGACTTGTGTGATACATGTTATTTCTGCTGTTGAGGTCCACAATTGGTTGGTCTTTGGCACTTGACAGGTCCAGTTGATGCCCTTTGCTGCCTCTAACGGTAACACAGATGAACTGGAGGAGCCAGTGAATCTCCCTAGCAGCTTTTTGAGGGAGACAGTCTTACTGGATAGGAAGCCACATTCCTTTCTTAGGCCAAGTGAGCTGTTATCACCATTCTAGTACTATCCCTTCATTCTGCCAGGATATCTCTTATAAGACTTGATCTCTAGGTCAGAACTTCCATTCATGGTCGGTGGACTCCCTAAAATAGGAAACTCACAGTTTTCTCTGTGCATCACTGAGTCACATAGAAAACTAGAGTGGACTTTGCCTTTTTCAGGAAGAAAAGTTTGTGCCTCTTGGCCACCTTGTAGCAGTTCAGTCCCCAGGTCCTAGTGGCACTGGAAATATCTGGCTTTCTGCTGTTCCGTTAACCTGCAAGCAGGAAAGGAGAGCCAGCATCCCACATTCAAAATCCCTCGCAAACCTCAAGGGCGAGTTTTCTGTTTACCTCTCCTACCCCTGCCACCACCCAACAGAGGAGGGGGAGCAGTAGGAATCTCTTATTTCACCATAAATTCTTCTCTGCAGCTCTATTACTGAAGCTTCTGTTAACTTTTTTCCGTTAAAAGATCCCATAAAACCAGTTCTGCCTGTTGCCCAAAAAACAATGCCTTCACTCAAATTTGAGAGAGGCTGTTTTGCAGCAATTAGGGGCTGAGCCTTTATTCTCAGGTAGCCTTTACCTCCACAGAATCCCTGCCTTTTTCTTTTAGACACAACGGATGAGAGAGGCTTTCCACTGCTCTATGGCTAAGGTTAGGGAGGAGCATTTTTCTCAAATTTTTATTTTCTATTATTACAGCAATGTTTAATACTTATTGCAGTTAGATCTAATTTCCTACCCTAAGTGCCATATTTGACAAATTTGAATTATTTGTACACATTGATGCATATGGTATGTATGTAATTTATCAATTGGTTCCTGTTTACATTTTAACACATGAAAAGGTGATCACTTTTAAGATGGCATGGTTACCTTTGATTTTGCCTAACCTATGTCATTGTACTGCCTCCAGAAATGGTTTATCACCGTATTCTAGCAGTAATTACAGGTGGTTGTATGGCTCACCTTTATTACCTCTCAATACATCCGAATTCTCTATTGTAGTGTGAAATTCCCCCCGTCTCACTTACTAATGCTCTTTGTGACCAAAGTTGGGCCATTTTCTCTACCAGCTCAATTAAAATACATATGGGCACTGATTTCATTTTTTTTTTTTTTTTCATTTGAAACAGGGATATCGACTCAATTGTCAGATTAGCTCAGGGATAAATTTGGTAGGAACTAAGAAACACAAGTAGATTATTTCTTTAAGTATTATAAACATAAACCTATATTTCATTGCTCTAAAGCCTCTATCATTCATTTACATACATAATCATTGTTAAGCTTCATAAAATGCCTGTGAAATAGGTAGCTTGTGCATGTTCATAGACCATTAGTAGTAAAACTACAAGGTAATACAGATACCACTTTGTTAAGATATATAACAGTTGACTCTGAATGCATACATACTATATATTAAAAAACAACCAACCTATATGTTCCCACTGAGCACTGGCAATAGTTGATGATTCATTACGGGAAGGGAGAGGGTTATATTAAAGCAAAATAAGGGATGAAATTCCTGCAGATACAGCCTAATCAGCCCACAGATGGTTCAAGTCACTTGCTATGTGATCAGCACTCTATGGGGTTTTGTGGGTGATGCATAAGAACATAAAATGTGATTCTATTCATCAAAGATCTCATAATCCATGCAAGAGGATAGAATTCACCTTGAAGAAGTATTAGAAAATAATTACCTGTTAGGGTGTAGCATGCTGACCTTAGGAATTCAGAGGATTGTGGCCTAAGGGAATGATTCCTCTAAAAGATAATGTGAGCTGAGCTCAGGAAAGAGGAGACAGAGATGGGCTGAGCACACAACTCCTCTACTCACTCTTTTTATTTTTGGAAGAATCTTACTTAACCTCTTTGAATCACACATAGCCATAGGGGTGAAACAAGGAGACAATGTCTACTTTACTCACTTTAAAAGCTGTGAGGATTAAATAAGATGTTTTATATAAAATACTTAGAATGCTTGGCAAAAAAGGAAATAAGACATTTAATCACCAGAATTTCTCTTTCTCCTCTTTTCTTTGAGATAGGTAAAATCTGGGTATGTAAACAAGGGAACTTGAAATAATCAAATAGGTAGAAAAGGTAAAATACTGTAAACCCAATCACAAAGTAGGAATGAATAGAGTAAGCCTAGACAGCATGAGAAACCAGCTTACCTATGGAACAATGGAAACAATATATTCTTAATTTCCAGAGACCTCCTCCACATTATTTTCTATCTTTTTAAACAAGTTTTTAATGTTTTTTATTAAATTTTTTTAACATTTATTTATTTTTGAGACAGAGAGAGATAGAGCATGAACGGGGGGAGGGGCAGAGAGAGAGGGAGACACAGAATCGGAAGCAAGCTCCAGACTCTGAGCCATCAGCCCAGAGCCTGACGCGAGGCTCGAACTCACGGACCGCGAGATCGTGACCTGAGCTGAAGTCGGACGCTCAGCCGACTGAGCCACCCAGGCACCCCAAGTTTTAATGTTTTTTAAATTGTTTTTGAGAGAGAGAGAGAGAGAGAGAGAGAGAGAGAGAGAGAGAGAAAGAAAGAGAGAGAGAGAACAAATGGGAGAGGGGCAGAGAGAGAGGGAGACACAGAACCTGAAGCAGCCTCCAGGCTCTGAGCTATCAGCAAAGAGCCCAAATGAAGGACTTGAACTCACAAACTGTGAGATCATGATCTGAGCTGAAGTAAGAGGCTTAACTGACAGTCACCCAGGTGCCCCTTCATTACTTTCTATCTTGATTTACAGTTAATTGTCATATTTCTAGCTTAACTGCTTTTGTTTTTGCTTTATTTCTTAAGTTATAGTTATTTGTTTTTATTCTCCATAAACCTTGGCAATGTTTCTTGCATCTGGATTCTTAGGAAATGTTATTCATTTATGTATTCATTAAGTAAATATTTATTGAGCACCTACTGTGTGAATAAATTTAGGTTATATAGATAACGTGAACCCAGATCATGAAGCACGTTGGACTTGGACGTAAAATCTGATACTCGTGGGGTGAAAGGAGTGCCTTTCTCGTCCTCTCTAAGGTATACTTCATTCCCTGTGGTTCTTTAAACAGCATGTACCAGGCTGGGTCATTCCTCAGTGCTTTTAAGTGGCCTTCTCTTCCTGGAATAACTCCTCTGTCCTCCATCTTATCCGTTTGGAAAATATCTACTCTTGTCCAGTGCTCAACTGAATGAAACCTTTCCTGACCTTCTTCCTCACCTTTTCAGGTCGATTATACAGTTATCCTTTCTGCTTCCTCTGAACTCAGTACTTATTCTCATCATTGCACCTATAATACATTATTTCATCTGTTCACATCTCTCCCTATTAGGTTACAAATTTAAACACTGAATGGGAGAGGAGTAGGGAGGAATTTCATATGGGTAAATTTAGATCATTTTTCTTATACATACCTAATAAGTTCAACAATTCAGGATTTTACCTAGATGTATGTAAAATGAGAAAATGTTCACTGTCTTGACAAAAATAATAAATTTAGTTTAATGTCTGTATCATTGCACAATGAAGAAACCAACTGAGATAAATATGCTCTTTGAGCAGCACTTTTTGTGAGTATTTTTTAGCTTAGCCTGTGAGAGACAGCAACATTATTTTTGTATTGCTGAAGTGCTTTGAGAGCAATGCCCCGGTGACAGCATAAACAAAATACAAAGGCCAGTTTGTTTTTATATCTAAATGGGGGATTGTTGGTGAAGAGTTGTGCCAGCCAGTACAGAGTGGAATAGTGTTTTATTCCTCTCAAGATAGATGGATTGCTGAATTGCCTGAGTTCCTGCTGTTTTATACTCTGCCCCTTGAATTTGAAAATGAATAACTGCCCTTTTTTTCTTGAATGAGAGTGAGAAAATATATAATTTAAATAAAACTGAACTCATAATATTGTCATTAAAGAATATGTCCACCTGGTATTTTACCCACATGGTATATTGCCAAAATGTCTTATATGTTAAATGTTTTATTTTTTAGTAAATCATAACATTATTTAAACTGGAAATGCACAGTTTGCCAGTGTGTTACACTATTAAAATGTTGTTCCTTCCAGTGAAGTGACTTAAATCTTGTATCATTGATACAGCCATTATTTGAAATTTTTTGCTGGGAGCTAATTTAATAAAAATTAAAAACTTGTCTTTTGAGCACCATGGTGAAAAGTCTCTGTGGGAGACAGAAATAAAAAGAAAGTTCCCCCAACCAAAGAGCTCTCAACAAACAGAGAAAAATTATTTCATGTACAGAGGATTACAACACAGAAGGATACGGGAAAGTTACAATAACTATGAGGACACTGAAAAGAACGTACTTCCCATGGAGATGAATAATTGGCTTCACGAAATGATGGAACTTGAAAAATGAGTCTCACAAATGAGGAGGGAGGAATTACAAGAGAGGAATGAATTAGATCATGGAAATCCGTAACTACCGAGAGAAAATTTTATTTTTTTCTCTAGATATAAAGGAGTTGTGGCAGTTATTTTTTCTGTGTGCCAATGGACTAGGCTGTAGTGCCCAGTTTTTTAATCAAACATTAATCTAGGTGTTGCTGTGGAAGTATTTTGTAGATGTAGTTAGCATCTAAAATCAGCTGACTTTAAGTAAAACAGATTACCATCCATAAGGTAGGGGATTTTATCCAATCACTGAAAGGCCTTCAGAGAAAACACTGAAGTTTTCCAGAGAAGAAATTCTGCCTTAAGTCTGCAGAATCAACTCCTGCCAAGTTTCTAGCCTTCTGGCCTACCGAGGGATTTCTTACTTGTCAGCCACACACCTATAATCACGTGAACCAATTCCTTGAAATAAATCTCTTTAGATATATTCCATACATTACACATATATATTTTACATGTTATACATATATATTCTATATATTATACATACATGTCATGCATATGTGTAGATATAAATATATTGACTGTGGTCAATGATTAGTGAGCAGAATATAGAAAGCAGAATATATTAACTGTGGTCAATGATTTGTGATCAGAATAAAACTATGTTTTTAAATATTCATAAAAGATAACAAATAGCCATGTTTGTTATAGAAAGACTGTAGAAGGAGATTGATGGCTTAAACAGTAAAAGTAGAAAGGCAGCTTAGATGGTGATGACAAGATCCTAGAAAAGGTAAAGCAATCATGGCATTTTCAAAACCTGACAGTCAACTTCTACCTGACTTTAACAAACTTACCTCAAACTGTTACAGTGATGCTAATCAAAGTATGATTCTGTGTGGCCTGGTAGACTATTAGAAATGCAAATTTGGAGGCTTTACTCCAGGTTTAAAATAATTTTTTTTAATGTTTATTTATTTATTTTTGAGAGAGAGAGAGCGAGCAGGGGAGGGACAGAGAGAGAAGAAGACAGAATCTTAATTTTTTTTTTCAACGTTTATTTATTTTTGGGACAGAGAGAGACAAAGCATGAACGGGGGAGGGGCAGAGAGAGAGGGAGACACAGAATCGGAAACAGGCTCCAGGCTCCGAGCCATCAGCCCAGAGCCCGACGCGGGGCTCAAACTCACGGACCGTGAGATCGTGACCTGGCTGAAGTCGGACGCTTAACCGACTGCGCCACCCAGGCGCCCCATGAAGACAGAATCTTAAGCAGGTTCTGTGCTAATAGCACAGAGCGGGGATCGAACCCACAAACCATGAGATCATGACCTGAGCCGAAACCAAGAGTCAGATGCTTAACCCACTGAGCCACCCAAGCCACCCCTACTCCAGTTTTTGTATATCAGAATTTCTTAGAGTGGGGCCTGAGAGACTGTGTTTTAAAAGAACTTTCCAAGTGATCCATGTCATGTAAAGTTGGAAAAGAACTGCACTATAGCAACAGGGACTAGCAGAGAAGAGTCTTGTGATGCTGAGGTGAGCTTCTCTAGGAAAGCAGAATGAAGAAATCAAGCTGGAGCTAACTAGAATTAATAATGGTTGATCAATGTTCCGTCTTGGGCTGAGATGCAGTATGGGAAACTGGGACAAAAATAAATTTGAGGGAAAGAACTTGAGTAGGGTCGTGGGGATGATGAGACTCTCATTCAAGTGAAGATGTGTTTGGACACAGGGTCAGGCTACACAGCATAAGTGAAAGAGGTCAAGATGATATATATCAAATATCAAAGTAGAATTAAAGATTAAGGCAGACTTGGTAAGACAAGGAAGCAAAAATCCTGGGAAAAAGGAAGAGCATTTTAGAGAGAAACTAAAGATATAAGGTCTGAAGATTTGGCCAAAGGTCTGAAGTCGATTATAAACTATTTGGTAGCAAGCATCCCAGATATATTAGGACAACCCTATGACAGTTGCCAATTCTCCATCCTAAAGAATCAGGTCTTAATAGCTAATACAATTAATTAGTAACTAATACAGTCACAGATTGCACCACTGATTCATTCATTTATGAATTCAAAAAGTATTTTTGGCATCCTCTATATGCCATATACAATGATCAATAAACAGAGATAAAATGTAAGTGACACAAATGTGCTCTCAGCCATCAGAAGAGTTAGTCATTAAGTAAGCGATTATACAAGTAGGTAATTCTGATTGCCGTAAGTGCCATCGAGAAAAAATACAGGTATTGTGAGAATGAGTCACAAGATGCCTAACCTAGCCTGAAAGGAGGAAGGTTAAAAGGATGCTTTCCCAGAGGAACATTTCCCAGGGAAAATAAATTTTTTGAAAAAAGTTTCTGAAATTTTTTGAGAGAGAGAGAGAGAGGGAGGGAGAGAGGGCATGCATATGCATGTGCAAGCCAGGGAATGCCAGAGGGAGAGGGAGGGAGAGAATCTTAAGCAGGCTCTTCAGCGTGCAGCCCAAAGCAGGGCTCAATGCCCTGACCTTGAGATCATGACCTGAGCCAAAATCAACAGTAGGATGGTTAACTGACTGGGCCACCAGGTGCCCCTCAGAGGAAGTGAATTTTAAGGTACAACCTTAAAGACAAGATGAAGTTGATGAACTGTTGAGGGAAAGAATTCTAGGCCAAGAGAACAGTCTGTGCAGAATGCACACCTTAGGATAGAATAGGAGGATAACCAGTGGGATTGGAATGTAGCGAATGAGGGGAAAACAGTAGATGAGACTAGTGATGATACAGATCTGCTATGTCCCATTGCAGACAGAGAATACGATGCTAATTGCAGTAGGAAAATACTGGATGATTTTAAGCCAGTAAATGATATGATGACATTGTTACTAAAAATTGTATCCTTCCAGGTGCTATGGTAGGGTATCTGATATGGATTATGCAGGAAAATCTTTAGGATGTTACTGTAATAGTTCAAGCAAGGGATGTTTTGGATTAGGTTTGTTTGGATCTAGGTTTCTGGTATAAATAGAGACTGGTACCATTAACTAGATAGAACAGGGAAAGTTGGAGGAAATAAATTTTGAGAGAAAAGTCAGGAGTTCAATTGTGGATACTGGAGCTATACAATACAGAAGCTCAGAGTATTAAAGCCCATATTCCATCCACACTAATTTTGAGTCGGAAGCTGAAAACAGTCTGAACATAAGCTCAAGTGTCATTATAGCCTATTTTCTAACTTTTTATTTATTTATGGATAAATGTCAGTAAATTAAATTAATACAGAAGTCTAAAAGAAAAGAAGTCCATAGAGATTGGTTGCTGGAATTATTAGATTTGATAAATCATGTAAAGTATTAGAGAAAATGCTTGGTGCAAATAAATCTCGATGTTTGTAAGCCATTATTATTTGATAATGTGTAATCAAATTCCTATTATCCATTATCTATAATCTATTTTGATATACATATTTGGCATTTGTATGCACAGTAAAATCTATTATTGAGTAGTTACTTCTATTCCTTCTTAGAATTTGAACTAAGTTGATCTGTTTCACCATGCTGGAATATAAAATAGGTTCATGTTATGTTCAATATTTAAATCACTTTAAATCCCTGGTAAGAAGGTTTTTTTCCTCTCAGCATTAAGGAGTTAGTAAAAAAAATTTTTTTTAATCAGTAAACACTTTAATGTGTTTGTATCATTTTTGGCAGAAAGTAACCCTTGTGTTTTTAATGAATGACTTTCCTAGTGGGAGATAGTATTTTCTGAGTCATTAAGACCTGACAAAGCAGAAGTACTAAGAAAGTCTGGTTGAATTTATTGATCAGTCAGTAAGCATTTATTATAAACTTATTTTATGTACGCCCCATGCTATCTATCTATCTATCTATCTATCTATCTATCTATCTATACCTATCTATCTATATGATCCAGCAGCATAAAGCATGGTGCTAGCATTCAGAGAGTTTATGCAATAATAGTAACTAATAACTTTTAACCCTTGCTAAATTGGGGCACTAGACTGTTCTTGCATTTAACCAATTCTCACAGTATTCCTATGATGGAAGTATTATTGTTAGTAATATTTTTATTTGACAAAGATATTGAGATTTTAGGAGCTTAACTATTTGGTTATGGAAAAACAGCAAGTATAAAACACAGAACTAAACACCAGGATGTAAGAAATGAAAACTTACTCTTTTACCTGCGTCTCTCTCTTTACAACTCATTGGGGAGGCAAGGAAGATATAGTTGAAAATATTAATACAAGATAGGAGTAAAACACTCTTAAATTTTTCTTTTTGTAACAATAATCTTTACTTTTAAGCATTATTTATGAAATTATTAAATTAAAAAAATATTAAAAAGCTTATTAACCAGTTGAGATTTCTGAGTTTTTATGAAGGAGGAAAGTGATAGTTTAGTTATTAAGAGTACAGAAATAGATCACACTTTGGAAACTAGAAGTCAGAAAAGCTAAAGACGTTAGGGTTTTTTTCACATCTCTGGCAATCATTTCTATACTAGATTTGAACACATTAGTTTTAAACTACCAGAAATTTATGAGCCAGCTAAGAAAATTCTCAAAGGGCTGAAGAGACTCTCCCAGGAGAAAACAAAATGAAAACAATAGCTAGAGTTATTAGAATTAATAACAGTTAATGAGTGTTCTGTCTTAGGCTGGAAATATAAGACAACTGAGAATTCAAGTAGGTCAGGGTGTAGGTAGGGTTGTGGAGAGAATAAAACTTTACCACTTAAGAACAAATGAGTTTGAACACCAAGTCAGAGCAGATTGTCCAGCATGGGTAACCACAGGTCAAAGTCTATTGACCTGTACAGGTTTGACAAGCTAGGGAGGCAAAATCCTGGGACAGAGACAAGTAGTACAGAATTTTTAAGAAAGTTTAATACACAAGTTTTCTTAGCCAAAGATCTGAAGTTGGAATTGAACTATTTATTCAAAGGCAGGCAGCTCAGTTCTGTCTGGTTAGCTCTATCACAGTGACTGATAATTCCGACCTAAAGAATCAGATCCTCTGATTCAAGCATACACTGTGCCATTGATTCATTCATCCATGCGTTCAGCAAATATCATCTATGTGCCAGTCACAGGGATGAACACCAGACCTATGATAAATGAAAGGCAAATGAGACAAATATGGTCTTTACTGAAGTGAAAATTACATTATACTGGAAAATTAGGGATTAAATGCATAATTAATTACAATTTGGGCCAGCTGTAAAAGAAAGTTACTGAGTATTGTAAGAATGAATCACAGAAGGAACTATATCCTTTTCAAGGGGTTAAATAAAAGATAGAGCCCGAAAGATGAGTCAATTAGCTAAGCAAATATTTGGAGAAAAATCATTCCCAGCAGAAGGGGAATAACTTCTTGAAGTTAGGAAGAAACAGAGAGATGACCTGAGGGGAAAAGAGAACAGTTGAAGCAAGGGGATTAGTTAGGGGGCTGTAGGACATTATATGCAATGCTGAAGATTTTCAATATTATCTTCATTGTAGTGGAAAACACTGAATGTTTTTATGCCAGTAAACAACATGATGACATTTGCATTTTAAAAGATTTTTAGGTGGTCTCATAAGCTATTTCATATGGATTAGCAGGCACAAGAGTGGATCTGGGGAGAACACCTATTTCAGTAGTCTAAGCCAGAGATGATGTTAGTTTGACCTTGGTTATTGACAATAAAGATAGAAAAAAATAGATGAATTCAGTATATAATTAGGAGGTAGAAAAGAGAGGTGCAGCCATAGACTTTAGGCGTGAGTACATAGTGTAGGGTGGTGCCATTCACCAGGATAGGAAGGCCTGGAGGGCAACCCACTGTGGAAAACAATATTGAGAATCTAGTTGTTTCACAGTGATAGAACCAAGTAGAAATATAAAGCTTATGTGTCTAAACTTCAGAAGAGATATCTTGCCTAGAGACACAGTTGGAGTTCATGAGCATATATATGATCTTTCAAGTATTGAAAGATGAGATCTCAGCTTCTGGCATGAGCAGATGAGTGGATGGTGGTAACATTTTCTAGCATAGAGAGGTAAAAAGGAAAACCAAATTTAGAGAAAGTAAGTTGATTTCATTTTTGAACTGCCTGAGTTTGAAGAGGATTGTGAGATACCCAAGGATAAACATGAAGCATATAAGCGGGCTGATGGACCTGGTGTTCAGAAAAGATCTTTTAGCTAGAGATATAAGCTTGAATTCATTACACATTATCTGCTGAGTGATGAGAGTGGATGAGACTACTCAGGGAGAGCACAAAATGAGAAATGGAGATGGGAGGTGGGAATAGGGCAGGAGAGAGAAATCTTTAGGGCTACAGATAGTTAAGGGGAAATACATGAGCTGATAATGAGAGATAAATGCTAGAGAAGGAAGGCAGGAATCAGGAGAGTATGCGGTCCTAGTATTCAAATAAAGGGATGTTCTGGTTATTAGAGATTGGACAGGACACTGAGGAGTCAAGAAAGGGGAGGTGAAGTAGACACATACACTTCACTGTTTTCTGTCATTTTTGGATAATCAGTTTTGGCTGTTGTCAACACCCACTGATTTTTTAAGGTAGAAACCTTGGTATTATTCCCAACATTGCTTTTTCTATCCCCCACGTAGAATCAGTCAGCAAACTCAGATAAGTCTTTGATCTCTTCTCACTTCTTCTTTTTTTTTTCTTCCTTTCTTGGATCTCTTTGGAAATTTTATTTTCAAGTAAAAGCACATTTGTAAAAGTTGATGACTCACTGAAAGACAGGAAACGTGCTGGCCATTAAAGCCCAGGATGGCCACAGTGCCACTGAAATGCTCAGCACAGCACCCATGGCTCACGGGGGAAGCCAGGACCTCTGCTCGATGGTGTGCCTTGGGTTGCCCTTGCGGTGCTGCTGCTGGTTGCAGATGGTCTCACAGCTGCTCCTTTGCAGCTCTCCAGCATGGTGTTCAGCTGCTGCATCTGGCTCACCAGGTCGGTCTTCTCGCCCCTCAGGCGCTTCCGATCGTCTTTCATGGCCTGCGAGGCTTCTTTGGCTCGGGCTAGCTCCTGCTCCTTCTGGGCCAGCTGGACCCTGAGCTCAGTGGCTCACAGGGCCTCCCAGGACTCACTGCCCTGTGACTCCTCCAGGTCCTTTGTCAACATCTGGCGGAGAAGGTGGACTTCCTCTTGGTCCTCTTGCTTCTTTATGCTTACAGTCAGTGTCTCCTTTCAGACTCAGTTTATTTATCTTCACCATTTGACTACAATATACATTTTTTAAGTTTATTTAAGTAATCTCTGCTCCTAACATGGGTCTTGAGCTCATGGCCCCAAGGTCAAGAGCCGCATGTTCTAATAACTAAGCCAGCCAGGTCCACCTTATTTTTAAGTGACTATAAAATACATTTTAAAGTCTCATCTCCTCAAACATTCTACAATCTTAAAATATTCTATGTCCCTATATTATTGAATCTACTCCTACTTTACTCTCTTGATATGGGACACAGTTTCTTGTCTCTTTTGATATCCCCCAATAGTT